>NC_087215.1:73603618-73608618 GCF_015104395.2 Macrobrachium nipponense | reverse complement strand
AGGAAAACAAAGAACAAGATAAAAGTATGGATGCAGAGATACTCATTGATATTACATATGAGGCAATCAAGCAGCATACATACAAAGAAATAAATTAAGACATGACAACACAAAACAAAATCCCGAGGAGGCTCTACCCAGATCTGCACACTGATGGGAAAGAGGAAAAAATAGACAAGAAAGACAAAGTCTGCACCCTTTTGAAAAGAGGGAATTGCAGATTCGGAGAAAGTTATTACTATGTTACTACAAACATCCCAAGGTATGTCACAACTATGAAATCTATGGTAAATGTGCATACCTAGATGGCTATGAGGATGATTGCAGCGATCTACATCCAAAAATATGCAAAAACCTAAAAGAAGGAAAAGGATGTAAGTTCAACAAAAAATGTAAATATATGCACCCTGTAGCCATGAATCAAAATCAATTAAATAATCAATCAAATAATAAAATCCAAAATAAGAAAGAAAAAAATAAAGAGAGGAACAAAGAATATGAGATGAAGGAAAAAAGCAAGCCATCACCGCGATATGGAGTGTCAGCAAAGAATTTCCAAGCATCAGCTCCAAGATACAGCCCAAGATACAGCTCAAGAGATAAATACTGTATTTACGATGCAAGAGGATATTGCAGATACGGAGAAAATTGCAGATTCAGACACAAAATGAATAATTATGATGAAGGAAGATCAAATATTATGGAAAAGTTGGATTTTTTAATGTCAGAATTTCTGGAAATGAAGAAAAGAACAACATACCAGAACAGGAAAGAGACGTGGGAAAATCTTTATTATTACCCATATTAAATGAAGGAGAAAACATGCAAACCATCATAGTGATGAATGCGCAGGGCTTAGTTACGAGTAACTCAAAAAGAAAAATAGAGTACTTAGAAGAACTAACCCAAATTGAAAAGAAAATAGATATAATGAATATAAGTGAAACCTGGTATTCCCAAGAGATTGGGAATGACGATCAAATAAAAGGGTTCCAAACTTATAGATCACATAGAAAAAATAGGAATCAAGGGGGAACCGCGATATATGGGAAAGACAAAAAACAAGGAAAAATATATGAGAAATTTAGTAACTCAGAATGTGAACTAATAGCGGTAGAATTTGAATCTGAAAAATTAATGAACATAGTAATATATAGACCCCCCTAACACTAAAGAGTTTGACACAATAATAGAAAAATTGGATGATATATGTAGAAATCACAAGGACTGGACTATTCTCCTATCTGGAGACTTTAACTTTCCTTTCGTAGACTGGAAAGAACGAATAGGAGATTGTGGTTGTATTTATACATATAATAAAGAGAGTAATAGTAGTGCAGAAGATAAGAGGCAATTCGAAAAGCTATTAGATATGCTACTAGAATACAACATTCAACAAATAAATCACCTGCCAACAAGAAAGGAAAATACTTTAGACCTAATATTTGTGAACGAGGTGAATTATGTTAAAAAAATAATAGTTTATAATGTGAGTATTTCAGACCATAATGTCATAGAATTAACAGTCCATTCCAAAGCAAGTGAAAACAGAGATAAGCAAGAAATGAAAAAGTGGGAAGGATATGGAAAATACAACTTCTACAGTAAAAATATAAAATGGTCAGAAATAAATGAAGAATTAAACAAAGATTGGGATAACATTTTCGTAAGTGATGAAATAAAGGTAAATATGGAGATATTATATAAAATATTAGAAAAAAAAGTGGATAAATATATACCGAAGAAAAAAAGTAAACATCAGTCATGCATACCAAGAGACAGAAGGATCTTGTTCCAGAAAATCAGAAAGTGGAAAAAAGTTCTTGCAAAAGAAAAAAATGCATGGAAAGTGATCGAACTAAAAAGTAAGATAGAAAATGCAGAACAAAAGATTATACAATCAAAAGAAAATGAAAAACGGGACTTGGAAGAAAAAACCCTATTAAATATCAAGCCAAACCCCAAACTATTGTACTCGTACGCGAAAAAGATGAATAAAAGAAGAATAGAAATAGGCCCTCTAAGAATTGAAGGGAGCTTAACGAATGAAAAAAAGGAAGTATGCAACATATTTGGCAGAACGATATAAGAGAGAATTCACCCCTAGAATCGATAATGAAGATAATGATATAGAAGTAAGGGATGAAAATAGTGAATATTTAGCAGACATAGATATCAATGAAGCTGATATTGGGCAGGCAATTAATGAAATTAAAAATGGATATGTAGCAGGGCCTGATGGTGTCCCTGCTATTTTGTTAAAGAAAGTAGTTCATTCTATTGTAAAGCCACTTGCAATATTATTAAGACAAAGTGTAGATACAGGCAAGATTTATGATGAGCACAAATTAGCATATATTACCCCTACTTTCAAAAGTGGATCAAGACTAGAGGCAAGTAATTATAGGCCTGTGAGTCTAACATCACATATTATGAAAGTGTATGAAAGGGTAATGAAGAAAAATATTATGAAACATTTAATAAGAAATAATTGGTTTAATATAGGACAACATGGTTTCGTACCCGGAAAAAGTACACAAACCCAACTATTAGTCCACCGTGAGAACATATACAAAAATATGAAAAGCGGAAATGATACAGATGTGGTTTATCTAGACTTTGCAAAAAGCTTTTGACAAGGTAGATCATAATATATTAGCGAAGAAAATTAGAAAACATAATATAGTGGATAAAGTAGGAAGATGGTTAAAAGAATCTTTACACAACAGAAAACAGATAGTTATTGCAAACGATGAGAAATCGGATGAAGCTAAGGTAATATCCGGTGTGCCACAAGGTACGGTGTTAGCTGCATTACTGTTTGTTATTATGATTGCAGACATAGACAGTAATGTTAAGGACTCGGTAATGAGTAGTTTCACCGATGACACAAGAATAAGTAGAGAAATTACTTGTGATGAGGATAGGAACGCGCTACAAAGAGACCTCAACAAAGTATATGATTGGGCAGAGATATATAGGATGGTATTTAACTCTGATAAATTTGAATCAATAAATTATGGAGACAGAGAAGGAAAGGTATATGCATATAGGGGACCTAATAATGAGACAATCACAAATAAGGAAGCAGTTAAAGACCTTGGTGTGATGATGAATAGGAACATGTTATGCAATGATCAAATAGCAATTCTATTGGCAAAATGTAAAGCAAAAATAGGAATGTTGTTACGGCATTTCAAAACAAGAAAAGCTGAACACATGATTATGCTTTATAAAACATATGTTCGTAGTCCACTTGAATATTGCAATATGATATGGTACCCACACTATCAAAAGGATATTGCACAAATAGAGAGTGTACAAAAGTCCTTTACAGCTAGAATAGAAGAAGTTAAGGATCTTGACTACTGGGAAAGACTACAATCCTTAAAATTATATAGTCTAGAAAGGAGAAGAGAACGCTACATGATAATTCAGGCATGGAAACAGATAGAAGGAATAGCCAAAAACATCATGGAGCTAAAAATATCAGAAAGAGCAAGCAGAGGTAGATTAATAGTGCCCAAAACTATACCAGGAAAAATAAGGAAAGCACACAGGATATTAATCCACTACGCACCAGCATCGATAATGCAGCGTCTATTCAATGCGTTGCCAGCTCATCTGAGGAATATAACAGGAGTGAGCGTAGATGTGTATAAGAATAAGCTCGACAAATATCTAAACTGCATCCCAGACCATCCAAGATTGGAAGATGCAAAATATACCGGAAGATGTACTAGCAACTCTCAGGTAGACATTAGAGGTGCCACACACTGAGGGACCTGGGGCAACCCGAACAAGATGTTAGGTCTGTAAGGTAAGGTCTCTCTCTCTCTCTCTCTCTCTCTCTCTCTCTCTCTCTCTCTCTCCCTGCAGCTGCAAGATCGGAACCAAGTCACTTGGTAGACATTTCACGGCTTAGTGTCAACATCATGTGCCATGGTGAGACATTCAAGACCGGTCGGAAACAATCAATATTCAGTTCCTTGTTGCTTTCTTCTTCTTCTTCTTCTTCTTTAAGTTTCCGGCCACGCCGTCATTCCCAGATCTCTCGAGCGATTCTTTTCCATGGTTCGACAAGGTAGGAATTAAAGTAGTGAAACGGAATGTCATGCCTACTTAGATGCATCGCGACGGCGTCTAACAGAGCGTGGCGTCAAAGCATTGCGTTTGCTTAGAGCAAAACAATACGCACGCGGAAGGCGTGTATGGGCGAACGCGTAAAAAAGACAAATTTGCATATACGCACACACACACACACACACACATATATATATATATATATATATATATTATATATATATATATATATATACTATTAAATATGGAAATTGGATGTATGCATATTTATATTATATGAATATACATGTGTATATATATAAATTAATATATCTTTATATTTATATATAACTTTTCTTATGTATATACATATAATATGTTATCTATATATATATATATATATATATATATATAATATATATATATTGTCCTATAGTGTATGGATATACTAAATTATTGATAGAGATACATGTATATAGACTTCGTCAGTGTATAGGTATGCATGTATATATATGTATATCTAATAAAAGGAGCCCATAAAAACGCCAAAATATAGAGAGAAAATACTATATTTCAGTGACTGCTGTCTCACTCTTCAGGTAGATGAATGAGAAAAGTTACAGAAAAGGTGGTATTTATACCAAGAGATCCATCCACCGGTAAGCCAATTTAGGTCACTCCCCTGATAATCTTCCGTTTGGCTTACCTGTGGATGGGTCTCTTGGTATAAATACCACCTTTTCTATAACTTTTCTCACTCATCTACCTGAAGAGGGGACAGCAGTCTCTGAAATATAGTATTTTCTCTCTATATTTTGGCGTTTTTATGGGCTCCTTTTATTAGATGGAATTTTGTTTTGTTTTTAAATAGAACATTTTTACCAGTCATATATGTATATGTATGTGTATGTATGTATGTATGATATATATATATATAT
>NC_087215.1:73538618-73601118 GCF_015104395.2 Macrobrachium nipponense | reverse complement strand
CTGCAAGACGCAAAAGTTGAGAGACAGAGAGAGAGAGAGAGAGAGAGAGAGAGAGAGAGAGAGAGAGAGACAGACAGACAGACAGAGACAGAGAGATCCTATTCATCCATAGAGGGAAGAAGAGTGATAGAGCCACGCACACTATAAATGGACAGACAGTGAAAATCGAGACGATGGCGGCATGGAAATGAAGGGCTTTCTATGAAATGCTTCTGTGTGGCGTCAGTCGCTCTCCCATTGCTATTCATGGAAGGAACAACTAACTGCTCTCTGCTGTAGCTCTTGATTCGTCTGCCAATACAAGAAGCCAGGAGGACAATTTTAGACTTTAGGGTTATCTGTACCAAAGGTACCTACCTTGCTTCCAATTAATGTGTGAAGCTGTCCATGTCATGCATTTATACTAAAACATGGGGATGTATGTCCGTATTATATTATATACGTATATATAGACATATATACGTATATATATATATATATATATATATATATATATAGACATATATATATATATATATATATATATATATATATATATATATATATATGTGTGTGGTAAAAATGTTCTGTAACAACAGAATTCCATCTAATAAAAGGAGCCCATAAAAACACCAAAATGTAGAGAGAAAAGTACTATATTTCAGAAACTGCTGTCTCTCTCTCCAGGTATATGAATGAGAAAAGTTTACAGAAAAGGTGGTATTTACACCAAAGGGATCCGTCCACAAATAAGCCAATTTAGGTCACCCCCGCTGATAATCTTCCTTTAATCTTCTTAAGCGTTGGTTGAATGAAAACTTCGTCGACGACATCTGAAATCCACGCGCCTTTTGAGATGTTCATTACCTGCTTCTCTTTTATTAAGGCCGATTCCATCATTTGACTCTTGTACCGGCGGCAGTTGCTGCTTTAAATTACACGTGACAATTCCAGTTTATTCTATGGTTATGTTCATTTATATGGTTGAAAATAGCCGAGTTCTGTTGTCCATACCTAACTGACCGTTTGTGTTGTATTAATCTCTGGGGAAGTTATTTACCTGTAAATCCGATGTAAGATTGGTCACAGTCCTGGCATGGGATCTCATAGACCCCAGAGTCTTTGGGAGATATCTTTTGTTGGACGTTAATCAGGGATTTGGCTAAGGTGTTTGGGTAGGTAAATGCAAAAGGGTTGGGATTTCCCAATGGGTGTGGGTTATTCTCTTAATCGTCTCCAGGTGAGGAATTTTTATTTTATTGTTGGGCGTGTCTCTGGTCTTGTCTTTAGGGGGTCGGTAGAAAATTACGTTTGCTTTTTGAATTGCTTTCTCAATTATATGGTCAGGATACTTTAAAGATGAAAGTTGCTTGCGAATTAGTTCAAATTCTTTTTCCAGGAAATCTGGGGAACAAATTCGTAAGGCTCTTAAGAATAGGTTGCTAGCTACACCTATCTTGATAGTAATGTCGTGATAGCTAAAGTAGTGAATATATGAAAGTGAGAACGTTGGTTTTTTTGTGTATGGTAAATTTGTATTCTGTCGTGTCTCTGATTATTAAAACATCAAGAAAAGGAATTTTGTTGTCTGTTTCCCATTCAACTTTAAATTTGATGCTGGGCACTAATGCGTTTAATTTTGAGAGGAATTCATTAAAATTACCCCACTTATTATCCCAAAATGTTAGGATATCATCCACGTATCTCATGCCAGGACTGTGACCAATCTTACATCGGGTTTACAGGTAAATCACTTCCCCAGAGATTAATACAACACAAATGGTCAGTTAGGTATGGACAACAGAACTCGGCTATTTTCAACCATATAAATGAACATAACCATAGAATAAACTGGAATTTGTCACGTGTAATTTATAGCAGCAACTGCCGGTACAAGAGTCAAATGATGGAATCGGCCTTAATAAAAGAGAAGCAGGTAATGAACATCTCAAAAGGTGCGTGGATTTCAGATGTCGTCGACGAAGTTTTCATTCAATCAATGCTTAAGAAGATTAAAGGAAGATTATCAGCGGGGGTGACCTAAATTGGCTTACTTGTGGACGGATCCCTTTGGTATAAATACCACCTTTTCTGTAAACTTTTCTCATTCATCCTACCTGAAGGGGGAGACATTCAGTCTGAAAATATATTACTTTTCTCTACATTTTGGTGTTTTATGGGCTCCTCCTTTATTATATAGATATATATATATATATATATATATCTATATATCTATATATATATATAGATATATATAATATATATATATATATATATATATATATATATATATATATATATATATGTCTGTATATATGTTCGTGTGTGTGTGAGTGTGTGTGTGATTGTGGATCCGTGTTTGGAGATGGTTCGGTCTTGCGGAAATAACGGAGGATGATAAGCTGATGAAAAAGGACACATTCTGGATGTATCTGAGATAGAGAGGCAGAACTAGACTGATATCTGCAAATTACAAAAAAAGAGAGGGTATTTCTTTCTCATACTTTCACTGTCCAGGTTTTCAGCTGAAGAATTAAAAAAGAAAAAAAAATCCCAAGTCAACAGACTATCAACTGAAGAGGGTTCCAAAGGGAAATCAGTCTGCATAGAGAGAGAGAGAGAGAGAGAGAGAGAGAGAGAGAGAGAGAGAGAGAGAGAGAGAAAGGATACTGTTCGTTCACAGTGTCCTCCTAATGATTTTGTCTAGCTTTCTTTTAAACTCTTCCACACTGTTGTTGTTTACAACTTCTGGTGGCAGTTTATTCCGTGTCACATATCTTGTATGTGAAGAATGGGATGTGTTGTATCTCTTTAGTTCTAGTTTCCATCCATTGAGAGAGAGAGAGAGAGAGAGAGAGAGAGAGAGAGAGAGAGAGAGAAGAGAGATGTAATAAATCAATAAGCATGAGGAAATAGATCATAGAACTGACACGCTTGGAATTCAGATGTCAGGAGCCGAGTGTAGGCGTGAATTTGCTCCATGCTGAAGCATCTGGAGATGAGAGAAGACTTCAAAACTGCACCATTTACTCTTTCACATTCCAGTTGGAGCCAAGAACGAAAGACTTCCAGGAAAACGGAGTGGCATTGAACCTTATGCTAGAAAATGACACTACACCGTCTGGTATGGTGTTCAGTGTCGTGGAATGCCACTCAGACGTCACGGGGGAGAGGGGGAACGGGGTTCGCGTCCCCCCCCAGGGCGATTAAAAATCACTGGCTCTGTGTCATGATCAGTTACTGCTGCAGTGTGGGATCTGCGGTGGGTGGTTGAAACCGACATTTTTTGGAGGCTTGAATTTCAAGCCAATGGCATCCCTGTTGGTGTGTTTGTTCCATGTGAATAGTTTTCGTCTACTGATAATAATAATAATAATAATAATAATAATAATAATAATAATAATAATAATAATAGTGGTGCTAGCTAAAACAGCTGTATGTCGTTGTAGTATATTTTTTGCAACAAATAAAGACGTCCCCTCACGTCTGTGCCACCATTCAACATCAAGACTTCAAGTATTTGGTTCCCACACAATGCCTCTTCTTTCCACCTCAAGCGGTGCACTGTATGCAATGCTTATAGGTTGTTTGCAGCGTCCCTTCCTTATACCCCTAGCTGCAACCCCTTTCATCCCATTTACTGTATCTCCGTTCATATTCTTCTCCCATCTTACTTTCCTTAACCCAGATCTCCTAACAGCTGTTTCATAGTGCAACTGGTTTGGGGTTTTCTTCCTGTTACACCTTTTAAACCTGCCTACTCTCAGTATCCTTTCAGCGCTGAAAAATCATAGGTCCCAGCGCTTCGCCGTCGGCCTAAATTGTATATGCTAGACCTCTGTTTATCCATCTATCTATCTATCCATCTGGGTCCTTCCTTCCTTCCCCAGTTCCCCACTTACGCCAGGCGCAGTCCTACATCAGTGGCCAACGTCTGAGATAAGATTTGTATGAGCAGAGGCTGCCACGATGTGTAAGCACCCATTTTTATTGATTCGTTATAGGCGTGTGGAACGTATTCATATTCTGCCTCGTTTTTCAGCCAGGTTCTTCGTATTCTTTGCTCCCGAGCTTATACTCATTAAATTTTTTTCTATTTGTGTATTTTTATTTCATTAAATTTTTTAATGCGCAGGCTTGTTGATGAGACGGACGTAGGCCAGTGGGTTTCATTAGTTTATGCCTGGTGTTAAACAACAGGGAGGAGGATTTAGAAATTGGGGAATAACTATGCGGGAGGTGACAGGATTTGTTTTATTATTATAATTATTACTTACTTACTTATTTCCTTACTAACTTATCATCATCATAATACTATCTTATTATTATTATTATTATTATTATTATTATTATTGACAAATGAAATACACCATATACTTATACAACGACTAACCATAGAACACCATAGATTTCCGTAGGACGAAAAATAAAACAAAAGAGGAAGATAATAATAATAATAATAATAATAATAATAATAATAATAATAATAATAATAATAATAATGATAATAATAATAATAATAACAAAGCAATCAGAAATGTACATAAAATAGAACTATACACGTAAAAAAAAAAATAAAAAGCTAACAGGCAACCTACGAAATGGACGCAAACAAGAGAGATACAATGAAACTTGAAAAAAAAAAAAAAAAAAAAAAAAAAAAAAAATAGAATTTGCAAGCATTGCCCCATCCTGAACTCTGATTCAGAGTCGCTATTTTACGCATTTCGTAGTCACACTCAGTGCGCAGCAGTTTCACTTCCTACTTGTGTGACCCTTTTTTTTTTTTCTTTTATATTCTGTCTGGGCAGGACGATTTTCTCTTCACGTCTATAGATACCGGCAGACGGAATGATCAATGTCTGCGCAGAATCGGTAGGAAATACAGACTTTTTTGTATTTCTGCCGAGGCGTCGGGCAGATTGATAAATGTTCGTGCAATTTTTTCTCGTGACGTCAAATACTTGTTTAATGCTTTTGCCTATTATTTGAGCAGACTAAACATCATAGAGAGAGAGAGAGAGAGAGAGAGAGAGAGAGAGAGAGAGAGAGAGAGAGATCCGTCTCTGGACTTAAGTATATTGTTCTTGTTTAATACATATTTTAATAATTATTATTTGTTCTATGTGAAGAGAGAGAGAGAGAGAGAGAGAGAGAGAGAGAGAGAGAGAGAGAGAGAGAGAGAGAGAGCTTCGTCTTTGGACAGAAGTATATTGTTCTTGTTTGATGCATATTACAATAATTATCATTATTTGTTCTGTGTGAATAGAGAGAGAGAGAGAGAGAGAGAGAGAGAGAGAGAGAGAGAGAGAGAGAGAGAGTTCCGTCTCTGGACTTGAGTATATTGTTCTTGTTTAATACATATTATAATAATTATTATTATTTGTTCTGTGTGAAAAGAGAGAGAGAGAGAGAGAGAGAGAGAGAGAGAGAGAGAGAGAGAGTTATTCGTCTCGGGACAGAAGTATATTGTTCTTGTTTTAATAGGGCATATTACAATAATTATCATATTTGTTCTTGTGTGAACATAGAGAGAGAGAGAGAGAGAGAGAGAGGAGAGAGAGAGAGAGAGTTATTCGTCTCGGAACAGAAGTATATTGTTCTTGTTTAATACATATTACAATAATTATCATTATTTGTTCTGTGTGAACATAGAGAGAGAGAGAGAGAGAGAGAGAGAGAGAGAGAGAGAGAGAGAGAGAGATAAGCTACAATGATGTTCAAACTGTAATCTGTATTGAGCAAAATGGTTACATTGGATACGTTTTATTGTTGTTTTCAAAAGCTTGTGCTAGTTCCGTCTTGTAAGGCGTTAATTGAAAACTTTTCATATATTCTTCTTCTTCTTTTTCTTCTTTTCTTCTTTCTTCTTCTTCTTCTTCTTCTTCTTCTGCTTCTTCTTCTTGTTATTCTTCCTTCTTTCTTATTATTATTATTATTATTATTATATTATTCTTAGTATTATTATTATTATTATTATTATTATTATTATTATTATATTAATATTGATTATTATTGAGAATCAAAAGCCACAGTACTGTAAAAAATATATTAGTACAGAGTTAAAAAATGTTTTACCCTGTACCTAGATATTGGATATTATAGATATATATATAGATATATATATATATATATATATCATATATATCATATATTCTACTATATTATTCTATATATACTATATATATATATATATATTTATATATATATAAATTATATATATATATATATATATAAACCCATCAAATGAAATACACTAAAAAGGAAAATAAATTAAGAGTTTAAAATAGTCGATTATTATTATTATTATTATTATTATTATTATTATTATTATTATTATTATTATTATTATTATTATTATTATTATTATTATTTTGTATGGGCAGCCGCTCAAATGACATGCATCAAAACGAGTTAAAAAATAATCAGCAGAAAGAGTAAAACAGAAACTCTTGACAACACTGAATAAACAAAGAACAGACTTCATAAAAGAAAGTATTGAAAGTCGCTTTTTTGGCGTCGTAAATTTCATACATTTCTTTAACCAATCAGACCGACCAATTTCCACCTCATCTATCAGTATAGATTAGCCAGTCACTCCTCAAACTTCCGGAGAAAATCCTGAAATTTTGTTAAGAAGAAAAAAAAAATAAAAACGAAAATTCCGAATCAGTCATCCCGGATTGTTCAAATTTCTAGCTGTACCTTATGATTTGTCGAAGAAAGTAGTATTTCATTTTTCTGTGATCCGTTCTCTGCCGTGACTCTTCCAATGGCCAGATTGCATTTGGTAGTGCTCTGAGGTTGCTTTTGGATACTGCAAGGGAGAGAGAGAGAGAGAGAGAGAGAGAGAGAGAGAGAGAGAGAGAGAGAGAGAAAGAATTTTTAGCATGTCAGGAAGTAGCGATTTTCATTACAATATTATCTGGCTTTAGTACGCATGGGTGTTTTTAAAAAAGAGGAGAGAAGAGAGAGAGAGAGAGAGAGAGAGAGAGAGAGAGAGAGAATTTTTAGCATGTTAGGAAGTAGCAATTTTAATTACAAAATTATCTGGCTTTTGTATGTATACATGGATGTTTTGGAAAAGAGGAGAGAGAGAGAGAGAGAGAGAGAGAGAGAGAGAGAGAGAGAGAGAGAGAGAGAAGAGGGATTTGTAGTATTTCAGGAATTAAGTAGAATTTTTAATTATAATATCTGGGTCTTGTATGAACACACAGGTATTTTAGATGAGAGAGAGAGAGAGAGAGAGAGAGAGAGAGAGAGAGAGAGAGAGAGAGAGAGAATTCTAATTGTATTTCAGGAAGTAAGTAGATATATCCATCACAATATTATTTGGCTCTTTCGTAATGACTATGATGAGAGAGAGAGAGAGAGAGAGAGAGAGAGAGAGAGAGAGAAAGTGGTTCACCTACTTGCAGCAGAGGTGTGTCCTGGCTCGTCCCACATCTGCGGAAAAGGCCGACCCCGATACAGCGGCCACGGCCTCTCCCAGCGCACTGGTGTTTCGGTCGGCTCGTGGCCGAGCCTTCTTCTTCTTTTTCTTCTTCTTCTTCTTCTTCTTCTTCTTCTTCTTCTTCTTCTCGAAGACTACGGCAGAATTAGCAGGCTCTTAAATATAGCACAGCGGAAAAGAGGATTCTGTCGCCTTACTCAAGAATGTCAAGAATGGCGGTGGTAGTGTGGCGAATATGATGCGAAGAAGAATGGTGATCATCGTGTCCTTCTAGCTCGGTCATGATTAAGAATAAAAATGCTGGCAATTTCATCTCTGGGTCGCAATGCGACTGAACAGTTCGAATATATATATATATAATATAAATATTATATTATAATATATATATTATAAATAGGTATGTGGATTATAGTATATACATTTATATAAATAAATTTATGCACATATATATGTTTATATATCTGTATATATATATATATGTATGTATATATATATATATATATATACAGATATATATATATATATATATATATATATATATATATATATATATAGAATAACTTGATCACGAAGTATATAAAGCGTGATGCTATGTATAAATAAAGGTTTTTTTTTTGCCACAAAGGAAAAAATGAAAAAGCGAGATAGCCGAGTACTTTCGGTCCTATTCGGACCCTTTACTGAGGGATACTGAAAAAAAAACCTTATATACCATATATATATATATATATATCTATATATATATATATATATATATATATAAACTTTATCACTTACACATTTTTTTCTGTGCATTAATACAATTACTGACAGGACCTCATCTCATTGACACTGGATGGCATCTAGCGGAGATATTTATTGAAAAAAAAAAATACAGGCATCCCTGGACTGACAAGAAAGCTTGTAATTTTTTTTTTGAATAAACATCTCCCTTAGATAACCTCCAGTTTCAATGAGATCCTGTTAGTAACTAATATATATATAGTAATATATAATTTTAATTATTTTAAAATCCATATATAATATATATATATATATATATATAATGCATATATTAAATACTACGACCACACAAAACACAACAAGTATATATACTAAAAATAACTAATATATATTATATTATAATTATATGTATATATATATATATCTGTAATATCTATTATATATATAATATATATATATATTATATATATATAATATGATATATATATAATATATACTATGTATATATATATACTATATAGATATATGTATATATATATATATAATATATATAATATATATATATATATATATATATATATATATATATACTATATATATATATATATATAATATATATATATATATATATAGATATATCATCATATATATATATATATATATACATATATATATATATATACTCTATATATATATATATATATATATACTATATATATATATAATACACACACACACATGCATGTATTCAAGGAACACTCAATATCGACAATACCGACCTTAAGGAATACAACTCAAGCTCACAATGAAATAATTTGGTTGACCCTTTCAGAACACTTACAAAATCCGAAATAATGACGTCATAAAAAAACGCCGAAGAAATGAGTGATGGGAAGTCACTATTGAGTGAATCGAGCACTTCTTCAGTCTAGTCTGTCCTCAGAGAAATCCTTTGAATTCTTCAGTATAGTCTGTCCTCAGAGAAATCCTTGAATTCTTCAGTCTAATCTGTCCTCAGACCTTGATTCTTCATTAATCAGTCCTCAGAGAAAACCCTTGCTTGTCCTCTCAGGGAAAAGAACTTGAATCTTCCAGTTTCTTAATCTAGTCCTTCAGACCCTTGAAATCTTCAGTCTAATCATTCCTCAGAGAAAACCCTTGAATTCTTCAGTCTAATCAGTCCTCAGAGAAAACCCTTGAATTCTTCAGTCTAATCATCCTCGAGAAATCTTAATCTTCAGCTAATCTGTCCTCAGAGAAAACCTTTGAAATCTTCAGTCTAATCTGTCCTCAGAGAAATCCTTGAATTCTTCAGTCTAATCTGTTCTCAGAGAAAACCCTTGAATTCTTCAGTCTAATCAGTCCTCAGAGAAAACCCTTGAATTCTTCAGTCTAATCTGTCCTCAGAGAAAACCCTTGAATTCTTCAGTCTAATCTGTCCTCGGGGAAAACCCTTGAATTCTTCAGTCTAATCTGTCCTCAGAGAAAACCTTTGAAGTCTTCAGTCTAATCTGTCCTCAGAGAAAACCTTTGAAGTCTTCAGTCTAGACTGTCTTCAGAGAAAACCTTTGAATTCCTCAGCCTAATCTGTCCTCAGAGAAAACCTTTGAAGTCTTCAGTGTAGCCTGTCCTCACATAAAACCTTAGAATTACTGATTTGCCCTTTAAAATACCCAGCTGATTCTGATGTGACCGGTTATGGTCACAGTGAGATCTGAGAGCTACAGATTTATTATACCATAGTAGTAGTAATAAGGAGTTTAAACGGAAGGTTAATACACTTTAACGAACATTCCACGGCTTCAGTCGAGCGAGCTGTGAAAGTGCGTCTGGTGGTGGAAGACCAACCGTCAAACTCTATAATAAACAAGTAAAAAAATGCTCCAAAGTTTCTTCGGCGCAATCGAGTTTTCTGTACAGTGTATAATGCTGTATGAAACTCTCAGCCGCTGCCCATGCAACTTTCAACCACAGTCCGGTGTGGCCTGTGTTGTTGGCGCCTACAGCGGTGCCAATCTCACGACCATGGCTAATTTAGCTTTAAATAAAATAAAACTTACTGAGGCTAGAGGGTTGCAATTTGGCATATTTGATGACTGGAGGGTGGCTGATCAACGTACCAATTTGCAGGCCTTTAGCTTCGGTAGTTTTTAAGATCTGATGACGGACAGACAAATATCCATCTCAATAGTTTATTTTTACAGAAAACTAAAAGCAAGTAATCGCTGAGCTAAGAACCTGAAAAATCGATCTAAGAAAATGCAACGAAAAGAAAGGTTCTTCACGAAGATGAAAATGTTGTTATAATTCTCCGTTCAGCTGCAACCCAAATTTGTTGTACTCTCTTCTGCCACTTTTCGAAACGTGAGAATTATAGTTGTTCTTCTGCTTGATCTTTTACGGTGAAATTGTCAGGTAGTTGGAGAGAATCTTTTGTTTGTTAATGTGGCCATTTGTATATTTCTGTCTGTCTGTCAGTCTGTCTCTCTACTTCTCTACTTCTGTATGGAATTGTTCGTGAAAGCTATATTGAAACACTAACGCGCTCGAACGTTTACATTTTTAAGTTTACCCAGAAAAGGACAAACAAAGCTTTCGTTTTTACCAGGGTTTCACGATTTCATAGAAAAGTACCATGTGATTTTCAATTTTAATGTTTGAAGGGATAGTTGAGCCAGTTCTCCTTTATGGAAGTTAAATCAGGAGATCTGAGTGTAAGATAATAAACTCGATGCAACCTATGGTTTTAACACCTCTAAAAAAGAACGAAAACGATGTAAAATATTATTCAGTATATACATACATAAACACACACACACACACACACACACACATATATATATATATATATATATATATATATATATACATATATAATACTATAATATACATATACATATCTATATATATATATATATATATATATATATATATATATATCTATATATAATATATGTATATATACTATATCTTTGTGTGTGTGAATGTGGGTGTGTAAGTGCGTGTCTATGCGTACATACAACTAATAATGCCCGCATGTTTTGGACAGCTTTCTAAGCGAATAAATGTACGTCAGCAAACAAGCAAAGAGACTGGAGTATTGCAACTAGCGCTGGTTCCGGGTCCAAGTCCGTATTGTGTCAAAGTCCTGAACGTGGATTTTCATTTGCATTCCTTCTCTTCCTCGTCATCATTATTGTTTTCCACCTGCCAATTCGAGTGTCTAACTTTTTAAAATTTATTACTCCTTCATTATTTCGATACTTTCACGATCACGGGTTACATTAAGCTTATTATCTTTCTACGATCGATTAGATTATTATTATTATTATTATTATTATTATTATTATTATTATTATTATTATTATTATTATTATTATTATTATTATTATTATTCTGAAGATGAACTCTTCATACGGAACAGCCCCACCACAGAGGCCATTGACTTGAAATTCACGCTTTCAAAAAATGTGGCGTTCGTCGGAAAGAAGTAAGAGAAGGTAATGGGAAATGCAGAAAGAAGAGATCACTTAACAAAAATAATAAATATGAAATAAACAGTAAAAAAAGTAAGTGAAGTATCGAAATACAAGAAGAATAGTTAACTTACGAGATAATGCGAAGACTGAATGCAATGTGTAACAGATTCCATCACGTTGGCAAGAAAGTGTGGTCATGATCAGGTCAGATATATGCAAGATTTAGCTATATTTTCAACACAAGTATATTGGGATTCAGTTCTGTGGAAAACTGACAGATTATTGGCTTTCTGGCTAATTCCAGAACACATGCCGTCATAAAAATGTAAGTTATAGTTCTAGTAAGTTCCACAGATGAGCATGTAGAAAGGAAGTTCTGTATGGGGTGTTTATAGAACCCCTCAGTAACTTGATATCTGTAAATGTTTGTACTTTAGCCTCAAATTTAGGTCGCAGAGTTGCTGGGATTCCTACCCGCTGACCTCATGTGCATTACCTACCTCACTCGTTCGTTTTTTCATTATAGTATTTTTGCATCAGGAACAACTCTTCGCAGTCATGACCGTGCATTGAGGCAATGGCTTGAATATTTTCGTTTTTCAGTTTTTGGTCATAAGGAATACATTCACACACACACACACACACACACACACTGGCGACTTCTGACATGTGTTCAGTCCATTCTATTCGTTTTTCAAAACAATTCGCAACAGTCTCAATTAGGATGTTGTGCAATTATAATCACAAACGCTCAAGCGAAGATGCCATGGATGACTACCCAAAAACAATTCAAATTGTATTGGACTCATTTATTTATATTTTCATGTTTGTTAATTTATCAATTCATCTGTTTGTCATATATACCTATATACATAGAGAGAGAGAGAGAGAGAGAGAGAGAGAGAGAGAGAGAGAGAGAGAGAGAGAGATACATCAACTTTTTTATTTCATTCTTTGGTACTGAAAGGTATTTCTTATTTAGATTCCTTGTGTAGGCATTATGTTTGTGATTTATAGCGTTATTTGCTCATATATACATAAGAGAGAGAGAGAGAGAGAGAGAGAGAGAGAGAGAGAGAGAGAGAGAGAGAGAGAGAGAGAGAGAAATGATTGCCGAGTAGAGCTGCTTGAGTGACGAAGAAGCCTGGAGACCATCCCACCGTCCGGCTAACCTCTCCTTATATCAACCAGGATTAAGTATTAATCCTGATATCCACCTTGGATGAAACCTGCCTTTCTTTAAAAACGACCCCAAATGAGGCGAAGGCTTGAGGGAGGATTAAAATGCCTCGTTTGGACCCGGGTAAACGTACCAACCAACCTGAAACGATGACTTCCAGTTGTGAATATAATAAACGTTAGCTCATTCTTCCCTTCTGGGTTCCTGCGTTCTGTTGCGAATTTCTCCGGCCGCTCCCCGCCGAGTCTGTGACTAATTGTCGCGAAGTGATGCGCTTTTTTTAAGGGCAAATTATTACTATTGTTCGCATAACCTTGTTTATGGATGAAAGTGGTGGGCGCTAATGACCCCTGAGAGAGAGAGAGAGAGAGAGAGAATTCTCAGTATTACAGGAATTAAGTAGAATTTTTAATCACAAACTTTGGGTCTTGTATGAACATACAGGTATTTTAGATGAGAGAGAGAGAGAGAGAGAGAGAGAGAGAGAGCTCACCTACGTTATCTGTAAGATCATTTTTTTCTCTCTCTTCGAGAACATAATTTTCATCGTACTTCATAATACGTTATAGTCACTCTTTGGATGCTTTGTGGCTCGAGCGAAGTTCTGCTGATTGGAGGTCGGCTCTCTAAAGCAGGCTAAAGGAATGCGATGCGTAGCACATAGAGTGAAAAGAAAATTTGTCTGTTTTTTTTTTTTCGTACCTTCCATGAACTCGAGACGTACGAATATTTCACAAGCCTACACGACTGCAAAGGCCCTTCAAAATCTTCGCATTCGAGTTCCCTTAGTCTGGGAACCTGTGCGTCGATTTTGAGAGCTGCCATTCCTACTGCGAGATACAGAAATCAGAGAGTCTGTCTCAAGTGTGTCACAAGGCACTGGTGTACTTGTGAAGCATTGACCAGACGCCTTACTGGTAAGCTTTCAGTGCAGGATTTTGTTTTCTTTTCCTGGATATTTTTCAAATTTGGCTCCGTAGGGGGTTAGCGCCGTTAGTGCACACCTCACGCGGTGCACTGTAGGCATTCCTTAAAGTTCTTTGCAGCGTTCCTTCGGCCCCAAGCTGCAACCACTTTCGTTCTTTGTCTTGTAAATACGTTTATAGTTCCATATATATATTATATTATATTCTATATCTATATATATATATATATATATATAAATTCTATAAATCCGTTTATATTTTCCCACACACACATATACATATATATATATATATATATATATATATATATATATATATATATTATATATATATATATCCAAAGAAACCAGCTGACCTTTAACTATCAAAGCGCTCATCGTCTCGGTCTCTTTAATACCGAGTTACTTTCCATCCTTTACAGAGAGGGAACAAAAACAGAAAAAAAAAAAATTAAATCAGAAATCGAAGCGAAAAAAAAAGAAAAGAAAAAATGCAGTAATGCACAACCTTATTCATTCACTCGTTATTTTTAATCTCGCCGTGAAAGGAAGAGAGGCCCCGAAGAACAATATGTAATCACGAAGTGTAAAGACAATCAAGAGAGAGAAAGCGAGACAACTGGAGAATTAGAGTAAGAAGGCTAAACGCAACAACAAAAACTAAGATTAAAAAAAAAAGAGGAAAGGAAGCGGAAGAATGCCGATGGTCAGAGAGAGAGAGAGAGAGAGAGAGAGAGAAAGCGTAATAATGCCGATGGACACCAAACGGAAAAGAGAGAGAGAGAGAGAGAGAGAGAGAGAGAGAGGAGAGAGAGAAACGTAATAATACCGATGGACACCGAACTGAAAGGCGTGTATTTTAATTACAAAAATATTCTTTGTTATTCATACTAAATGAGGACAGAGAGAGAGAGAGAGAGAGAGAGAGAGAGAGAGAGAGGAAACCCTAGTGGGAATATATAGCTTTTAAGTCCCAAAAGGGCTTTCGTTGGAGTCTCTCGCACTGTCGTCAGCTTTGCAGAGTCCAGCCGTGGGCCTTTGGATAAATTTCGCTGGGAATAGCAACGGCCGCCTGACTGACCAATGGCCGGTGATTTGGGGTCAGGAGGAAAGAGGCCCATGTGGGGATGAAAGAGAAAGGGGGTTAGAGAGAGAAGAGAGAGAGAGAGAGAGAGAGAGAGAGAGAGAGAGAGGTGAATGAATAAACTTTATTCCTATTGGCTTATTACCATTGCAGAAAAAGATTTATGTTTAGGATTTGAGAGAGAGAGAGAGAGAGAGAGAGAGAGGAGGAGAGAGAAGGAGGAAAGGGTTGAGACGTGAGAGAGAGAGAGAGAGAGAGAGAGAGAGAGAGGTGAATGAATAAGGTTTACGAAGCATAATACCTGGTTTATTAATATTGTAGAAAAAGATAGGTGAATTTTTTTGTTATTATTCTCATGAAGCCTCTTGTCATATTTACCTCCTTGTGATCATTCTAACATTTGAAGGTTTGTTTTCTAGTCAAATACTACTAATCTGCGTCGGTAATAATGATAACAATAATAATAGTCGCTTTTAGTACCCACTGAAATACTATTTATGTCGTGATGGTAGTATTAGCAATAATAACAGATGGGTCGGCAATCTCCAAGTAAAGCACTATTTATGTCATAATAATAATAATAATAATAATAATAATAATAATAATAATAATAATAATAATAATAATAATAATAATAATAATAGTTGTATCTGCTGTTTCCATTTATGTAATTTTTAAATCCTAATAATATTAAGTACATTAATGACAGCTGTGTCTGTCCATTGAACTACGTACAAATGAATATCGGGCTGTTCATGAATAATCTTTATCCCAAGGAAAAGAGTTCACGCAAAAGTAGGAAAGGTTGACAAGAATATCAATGTTTTTGGGGCAACCATAATTCTTATCTACTCTATCTCCAAAGAACTTCTATTATCTAGCAGCGCTAAAAATGATACTGTTCCTTGTCTCACTCTAGTTTTCATTTTTAGTTGTCTGTAAAAGAAAACTATTGAGATGGCTTTGTGTGTCCATACGCACTTTATTTAGTCCTCTCTCATATCTTAAAAACTACTGAGGCTAGACGGCTGCAGATTGGTATGTTGATCATCCACCCTCCTATGATCAAACTTACCAAATTGCAGCCCTCTAGCCTCAGCAGTTTTTTAAACATTTTATCTAAGGTTAAAGTTAGCCATAATCGTACTTCTGGCAGCGCTCAAGGTATACCCGCAACACAGGCCACCACCGGACAGTGGGGCTGAGTTTCATGGGCCGTAGCTGTGGCCACCACCGGACGGACCGTGGCTGAAAGTTTCATTCAGCATTATATGCTGTACAGAAAACTCGATTGTGTTGAGCAAACTTCGGCGCATTTGTTTAGTACAAGAAATATTTTAGAAGCCGATATATCCGTTAACTGTCCAGTCCTGGAACTCAAGCGGACAGACCATCACACAGAGCTCGTGGAATAACCAGTGATTATTAAGAAATGCGTCTGATTAGGTTTACTAGAATCGCAAGTAATTACTAAGCAATGTGTCTCATCAATTTTATTAAGAAATGTATCTCGTGAAGATTATAGAAAAATTCTCATCAAGATTATTAAGAAATGCATCTCTTCAAGATTATTAAGAAGTGAATATCATCAAGATTATTGTGAAATGCGTCTCATCAAGATTATTAAGAATTGATCTCATCAAGATTATTGAGAAATGCCTCTCATCAAGAGTATTTAAAAATACATCTCATCAAGATTATTAAGAAATGCATCTCACTAAGATGGTTAAAATCACCAGCGATTGCTAAGAAATGCATCTCATTAACCTACTGTATATAGCCGCGGCTCTGGGCTCACCCGAGGTAAAAATGATTTCCGAATACAATCGAGAGAGGAGGACCTTCCGGGAGAGAGTGCGAGACATTTCCTCCGCAAGTAATAATAATTCCAGCGTCCCCCAGTGAAAGTCGAGGAAATGTCAGGCACGAGAGTGAATGAAAGTCTTGGCGTTGTCCCTTCGAAGGCGGAAATGCTTGTGGAGAAAGCATGCACGGACAGGAAGACCGACAGACAGGCAGGCAGAATCTAGTTAGGAGTGTATTTATCGACCACTACATGATACAGTTATTAAAGATGAATAGGAAGAATTATTCTGCGTTCTCAAGCAGATGCACTCATTTTGTTCTAAGTTATTGTTGCAGAGAGAGAGAGAGAGAGAGAGAGAGAGAGAGAGAGAGAGAGAGAGAGAGGGACTGGGCTTTTAGAGAACTAGTATATATGCAGAAGGGGAGAGTCTTTTAATACAGCGCTTTTGTGAGAGAGAGAGAGAGAGAGAGAGAGGCATGGATTTCTCTTAAACTGTATTAGCTTAAGCAGAGAGAGAAAAAAAGAGAGAAAGGCATGGATTTATCATAAACTGTACTAGCTTAAGCAGAGAGAGAGAGAGAGAGAGAGAGAGAGAGAGAGAGAGAGAGAGACATGGATTTATTATAAACTGTACCAACTTAAGGAGAGAGAGAGAGAGAGAGAGAGAGAGAGAGAGAGAGAGAGAGAGGGAAGTTGCTTACAAAGAATCGTATACTATGTGAAGCAAAAAAAAAAAAATTTTTTTTCCACCATAACACACGGCCGCAGGCTAAAGTATACCCACTACTTTCATTTTGCTTTTTCACTGTTATTTATTGTATGTCCGTTATTCCAACCTTCAAGAGGAAGAGAAAATTCTCGTTTATCACACAAACAACGGTCGTTATTGTAGCTTCACGGTTAACGAAACATTATTTGCATTCCAGACTTTCTCTCTCTCTCTCTCTCTCTCTCTCTCTCTCTCTCTCTCTGTGTGCAATTAAGAGACAGTATTTATAGATCCATCATCGTTAATTACTTCATAAGGTGAAAGGCAGTCTATTCTCAGAAGCTGAGCTCAGAATTAAAGCCATATGGAATCTCAATTCAATAAACCCAACAGTTGAATTTCTCTCTCTATATATCCGTCTGTGTATGTATGTGTGTATGTATGTATGTATCTTTGACATTTTCGCTCAATCGGGGAGTAAGCATACAAGCTACTTTGTTGTTTTTATTGTTCTTGTTGGGGGAGTAGGAAAGCTCTATGAAAAAGCCTAAAAAGGTCTGGAAAAGGGGTTTCGCGTTGAGATAGAGATACCGGAATTGTATGATAGGATATTTGTGATTTATTTATTAGAATGAAAATAAAAGAAACTAAAGCGCATGTTAAACAGTACAGAACAATTATTTCTAATAAAATTAGCATATTTATTTTAATTTCCGTTAGTGAAACATTGCGTTATTTGACTATAGATTTTAGCACGCACGCCGAGTAAGCTAGAGGTTAGATCATGCCTTAATTAAAAAAATACAAACTTAAAATAAGGAAGCAAACGTTAAAAAGCTTTGTTTAGAAAGTAGTTTCATCGCTCACAAAATGATAGAAAAATAAATCATATATAAATAAAAATCCTATTGAGTTGCTGGGATTTATGAAATTCTCATAAAGACAGAAGTTATAGCAAGGCAAGCACAAACACAGACGTGCCATATATTGCGATGCAAAACTTAAATTGAGCAATACATATATAATTCTTAAGAACCATACATTAAAAAGTAATGCCTTACATAGGATGCAAATCTTAGACACGGAAACAAGGAAAAATTAATCATATAAATAACGAAAAAATAAAACTAAACAGAATTGAAAGACGAAAAGAAATCGAATAATCGAATTGAAAGACGAAAATAAAACAGATAATCGAATTGAAAAACGAAAATAAAACAAATAACAAAATTGAAAAAAGAAAATAAAACAAATAACAGAATTGAAAGACGAAAAGAAATCGAATAGCAAAATTGGAAGACGAAAATAAAACAAATAATCGAATTGAAAGATGAAAATAAAACAAATAATCGAATTGAAAGACGAAAATAAAATAAATAACAAAATTAAAATACGAAAATAAAACCAAGTAACAAAATTGAAAGACGAAAATAAAACAAATAACAAAGTTGAAAGACGAAAAGTCCTAAAATAACGGAATTAAAAGACGAAAAAGTCATCAGATAACAGAATAAAAAGAGGCCAAGATAAGGACACGGTGATTGACAGGGCAAACAATAGGTGGTTTCCTCTGTGGGTGTTGTTACAAGGTCACCCATTTCACAAGGGATGTCGAGGGTGGACGGAGTTTGGGGGGGGGGGGGGGGGGGGGGGGGGGGGGGGGGGGGGGGGGGGGAGTTGGTTTGGTAGGGGTGATTCCTTCAATATTGACATCCGACACCGACTTGTCTGGCGTTGCAAAACTGGCGATTCATCCCGCCTCCAATCAGCCAGCGGAAGTGGGATCATTGCAAAGATGTTTTACACACGCGGATATGACATGACAACTCTCTTATCCTGTATGGGCTATCATGTATTTTTCCCCCGTAGGGGGCTAGTGTTGTCAGTGCACCTCACGCAGTGCACTGTAGGCAATACTTGAGGTTCTTTGCAGCGTCCCTTGGGCCCCTAGCTGCAGCCCCTTTCAGTCTTTTCACTGTACCTCCATTCATATTCTCTTTCATCCATCTTGCTACCCACCCTCCCCTAATAATTATTTCATATTATAAAAGTTATGTTTTCTTCCTGTTACACCTTTCATACCTTCTTACTGTCAATTTCCCTCTCAGCGCTGAATGACCGCATAGGTCCCAGAGCTTGGCCTTGGACTGGCTTAAATCCTATATTCTATTCTGTTCTGTGCGAATAAATACATACTGCAATTTAAAATGTGGGACTCTAGGACCCAAGATTTCATTCTTCGAACGGCAGATAGAACCAGACTTCATCAGATTCCTTCCACACATTGGACAGACCGAGATATGCGTTGTGAGACGGTATATTCTGCCTGACTAAACGCTCTCTCTCTCTCTCTCTCTCTCTCTCGGAGTAATTGTGCTTTTGAAGGGACTGAGGTTTTAAAAGAAAACCCTCAAACGAGACCAGTATTGATGCCGAGGCCTGGCTGCTTCAGAATATACCGTTTGGTTAATTGAGCACTTGAGTTCCTCCAACATCCCTTTCGCTGAGCGCTTCCTCTCTCCCTTCGCCTCCGTTTCTCAGTTATTATGAGTTTATCCCTTTGAACTTCCATTTCCCAATTTCTAAGCCCCCAGGTCTACATTTCTCCATTTCTAAGCCTCCAGGTCTTCATTTCTCTATTTCTAAGCCTCTAGGTCTTCATTTCTCTATTTCTAAGCCTCCAGGTCTTCATTTCTCTATTTCTAAGCCTCTAGGTCTTCATTTCTCTATTTCTAAGCCTCCAGGTCTTCATTTCTCTATTTCTGAGCCTCTAGGTCTTCATTTCTCTATTTCTAAGCCTCCAGGTCTTCATTTCTCTATTTCTAAGCCTCTAGGTCTTCATTTCTCCATTTCTAAGCCTCCAAGTCTTCATTTCTCCATGTCTAAGCCTTTAGGTCTTCATTTCTCCATTTCTAAGCCTCCAAGTCTTCATTTCTCCATGTCTAAGCCTTTAGGTCTTCATTTCTCCATTTCTAAGCCTCCAAGTCTTCATTTCTCTATTTCTAGGCTTCCAGGCCTTCATTTCTCAATTTCTAAACTTCCAGGTCTTCATTTCTCTATTTCTAAGCTTCCAGGTCTTCATTTCTCAATTTCTAAGCTTCCAGGTCTTCATTTCTCCATTTCTAAGCCTCCAGGTCTTCATTTCTCCATTTCTAAGCCTCCAAGTCTTCATTTCTCCATTTCTAAGCCTCTAGGTCTTCATTTCTCCATTTCTAAGCCTCCAGGTCTTCATTTCTCCATTTCTAAGCCTCCAGGTCTTCATTTCTCCATTTCTAAGCTTCCAGGTCTTCATTTCTCCATTTCTAAGCCTCCAGGTCTTCATTTCCTCCAAATTTCTTAAGCCCTCGGAGGTTTCTTCCATTTCTCCTATTTTCAAGCCTCCAAGGTCCTTCCATTTCTCCATTTCTAAGGCCTTCCGGTCTTCATTTCTTCCTTTCAATTTCTAAGGCCTCCAGGTCTTCATTTCTCCTTTCTAAGCCTTCCAGGCTTCATTTTCTCCATTTCTAGCCTCCAGGTTTCTTCAATTTCTCTATTTCTAACCTCCGGTCCTTCCATTTTCCATTTCTAATCCTCCAGGTCTTCATTTCTCCTCATTTCTAAGGCCCGGTCTTCCAATTTCTCCATTTCTAACTTCCAGGTCCTTCATTTCTCTCCATTTCTAAGCCTCCAGGTTCTTCATTTCTCCATTCTAAGCCTCCAGGTCTTCATTTCTCCTAATTTCTAAGCCTCCAGGGTCTTCATTTCTCCATTTCTAGCCTCCAGGTCCTTTCATTTCTCTATTTCTTCCTAAGCTCCAGTTCTCATTTCTCTATTTCTAAGCCCCAGGTCTTCATTTCTATTTCTAATCCTCCAAGTCTTCATTTCTCAATTTCTAAGCTCCAGGTCTCATTTCTCCATTCTAAGCCTCTAGGTCTTCATTTCTCCATTCTAAGCCTCCAGTCTTCATTTTCTCCATTTCTAAGCCCTGCCTGGTCTTCAGTTCTCACATTTCTAAGCCTCCAGGTCTTCATTTTTCTCCATTCTGCCTCCTGGTCTCATTTCTCCAATTTCTAAGCCTCCAGGTCTTCATTCTCCATTTTCTACAGCCTCTAGGTCTTCATTTCTCGTTTCTAAGCCTTCCTGGTCTTTCATTTTCTCCAATTTCTAAGCCTCCTGGTCCTTCATTTCTCCAATTTCTAAGCCCTCCTGGCTTCATTTCTCCAATTTCTAAGCTCAGGTTTTCATTTCTCCATTTCTAAGCCTCCGGCTTCATTTCTTCATTTTCTAAGCCTCCAGGTGCATTTCTCCATTTCCTAAGCCTCCAGGTCCTTTCATTTCTCCAATTTAAGTTTCCAGGTCTTCTTTCTCCATTTTTAAGCCTCCAGGTCTTCATTTCTCCATTTTCTAATCCTCTAGGGCTTCATTTCTCCCTTTCTAAGCCTTCCAGGTTTTCTTTCAAGGTTCTTCCATTTCCTAAGCCTCCAGGTTCTTCTTTTCCTTTCCTTTCATTTTCTAAGCCTCCAATCTTCATTTCTCCATTTCAAGCCACTTCAGGTCTCATTTTCCATTTCTAAGGCTCTAGGTCTTCATTTTCTCAATTTAAGCCTCCAAGGTCTTCCAGGTTCTTCCATTTATAAGCCTCCTGGTCTTCAATTTCCAATTTCTAAGCCCCTCAGGTACCTTTTTTTTTTTTTACAATTTTTTTTTTGTTTCCCATTTCCTAAGCCTTTCCTGGTCTTCAATTCTCAATTTCTAAGCCTCCAGGTCTTCATTTCTCCATTTCTAAGGCCCTCTTAGGTCTTCATTTCCCAATCTAAGCCACAGGTCTTCATTTTCTTACAATTCTAGCTCCTGGTCTTATCTCTCAATGTCTAAGCTCCTGGTCCTCATTTCTCCATTTCTAAGCTTCAGGTCTTCATTTCTCCATTTCTAAGCCTCCGGGTATTCATTCTCCATTTCTAAGCCTCCAGGTTGTTTTCATTCTCCATTTCGAAGCCTCCAGGTCTTCATTTCTCCATTAAGTTTCAGGTCTTCATTTCTCCATTTTTAAGCTCCAGGTCGTCATTTTCTCCCTTTCTAATCCTCTAGGTCTTCATTCTCCATTCTAAGCTCCAGGTTTCATTCTCCCATTTCTAAGCCTCCAGGTCTTCATTTCTCCATTTCTAAGCCTCCAAGTCTTACTTCTCATTCTAAGATCAGGTCTACATTTCTCCATTTCTAAGCCCCTGGTCTTCATCTCTCCATTGTAAGCCTCCGGTCTAATTCTCCACTTAAAGCATATAGGTTCTTCATTTCTCAATTTCTAAGCCTCAGGTATTCAATTTCTCCATTTCTAAGCCTCTAGGTCTTCATTTCTCCAATCTAAGCCTCCAGGTCTTCATTTCTCCCATTCTAAGACTCAAGGTCGATAATTTCTCATTTCTAAGGCCTACTGGTCTTATTTCTCAATTTCTAAGCCTCCTGGTCTTCATTTCTCAATTTCTAAGCGTCCAGGGTCTCATTTCTCCATTTCTAAGCCTCCAGGTTTTCATTCTCCATTTCTAAGCTCCAGGTCGTCAATTCTCCCATTTCTAAGCCTCCAGATCTGCATTTCTACATTTCTAAGCCTCCAGGTCTTCATTTCTCCATTTCAAGCCTCCAGGTCTTTGCATCTTTCCATTTCTAAGCCTAATTTAGGTTTCCATCATTTCCTTCCAATTTCTAAGCCTCCCTTATTTTCTTCCATTTTCTCCATTTCTTTAATTCCTCCAGGTTTCTTCCATTTCTTCCATCTTAAGCCTTCTTGGTCATTTCCAGTTCCTTTTAAGCCTCCAGGTCTTCATTTCTCCATTTCTAAGCCTCTTGGTCTTCATTTCTCCATTTCTAAGCCTCCAGGTCTTCATTTCTCTATTTCTAAGCCTCCAGGTCTTCCTTTCTCCATTTCTAAGCCTCCTGGTCTTCATTTCTCAATTTCTAAGCCTCCAGGCCTTCATTTTTCTGTCTTCATTTTACAATTTCTTAGAGTTCAGATCTTCATTTCTCAATTTCTGTTTCTAGGTCTTCATTTCGCCTGGTTTCTACCCCCCAGCTCTTCATTTCCTCTTTCTTTAGACTTCACGTCTTCATTTAGTCTGTTTTTAATCCTTGGGTGTTTCATTCAGTCTTTCTTTAGAGTTTCAGGTCTTAACGTTTAGCCTTGTCATCTTAATATTCATTCTTCTAATCCTACCTTAGAAAGTCGACATTCCTTTTTTTTATGCTCATTAGACGCCATTCATCTTTTCATCAGGGATGATCACCTATATCCTATTTCGAACTGTGTCTCCCTCCACTTCTCTCACCTTCTTCGCGTCTCTCTAGTTCAAAAACCTCCAGCTCTTCCTTTTATTAACTTTTCTTTTGCTCAAGTAGCATTACCTCTGCTAACCTATACCTTTGCCTCGTTCTTCATCACTTTCTCTGACTTTCCTCACTTCATAGGCACTTCCGGTGGTCGAAGGCACCTATTTACGTCTAGACAACTTTCTTCCATCGTCATCTTTATATATTTTACCCGAGTTTCTCAGCTTACCTTATCTTCGTGACTATGTTACTACAAAAACTGTGTTTTAGTTTTAGTAGATAAGCATTTAGCGTTAGAGACGCAAGGAAATGACTTAAGCTTGACAGACACTGAATACTTAAGAAACAGGTGTTTAAGTTCACCTTCTGACGCTGTCCGTGTCTTTAAACTTTTTACTCTACTTTAGAGGACTATGGTTACTGCGGCGCCAGGTGTCGTTTCAATATTACTAAATCAATATCGACGAATCCAGACAATTTTTCATCTAAGTCACGAGCAACTGTGAACTTTTAGTTTTAGAATCCTCTCCTGACTATATTCTTTGATTTCTATAGCCTTCCACCTATCAAAAGGAGCCTCTCTTCCCTTGATTGTTGCTCTCAGAGTGCTGCCCATCCCATTGGCCTCTGAGTGGTAAAATGAATAATAACAGATCACGAGCTATTTCATTTTGTGTTTTACAAAATCCATGTAGAGATAACTCTTCGCCGCGGTCTCCTGCCACTAACGATTTTCTCCTCTCTCTCTCTCTCTCTCTCTCCAGCCGCCCTCCCTACCCGACTTCTCTCTCTCTCTCTCTCTCTCTCTCTCTCTCTCTCTCTCATTCATTCATTCATAATAACATCGTCCTCATTCGTGGCTTGAGAATTCCAACCCGCCGGTTCCCGCCCTCCCAACCTCCCCTCGGGAGTCTTCCATCCTCCCCATCTCCTCCCCCATCCATCCATCCCAGTCCTTCCCCCCTCTCTCTCTCTCTGCCCCATGCCACTTCCCCCCCTCTCTCTCTCTGCCCCATGCCACCTTCGTACCATAATGGAAAAGATAGCTTTCTCTCTCCCACTGGGTTAGGAAGTTAATCCTCTCTCTCTCTCTCTCTCTCTCTCTCTCTCTCTCTCTCTCTCTCTCTCTCTTCGTGTGAATATACAGCACACAGGCATTCATAGCTACTTCTACACACATTTCGATTGCAGGTACATTATTTATGTATGTATTTATTTCTTTCATTAATAAGTGTGTACATTCATGTTTGTGCAAGTGCACGGTTGTATATACGGAATTTTAAGATACTATTCACTTTAGGATTAAAAAAAATTGAACCTTTATAGTCTCGGGCACTCATTATTAAAAGCTATACATTATTTTCAAGAGCTTGTCTGATAAGTACATTGTAAACGACAATGTTACACAATGTCAGGCACGTACTATTGAGAACTATACAATCATTCCACAAAATCTCTGAAATCAATTGATTGACTTCCAGGAGTTTTGCATACGTCGCCTTTACAGTGACCAGCAGCTGGTCGGAGGTTGACCATAGGTGGCCAATCGAACGCAACCGCGGACGGTAATTTAGTAACAAGAGTAATCGAAGGCAACGCCAATCGTCACCGCCAATTTATAGCTTCTAATAAAAAAAGTAGAAGTAGGTCTAGACCAATACAGCACGTGACCCTCCTCTAAGTAATTCGGAGTTTTGAGAGAGGAAGGCCCCTAACTCTCGCTATAGACGTGCTCTGCCGTCTTCTTCGGAGGAATTCTGGACGAGGAAAACGCCAGGGTAGAAGGAGGAGGAGGAGCAGGAGGAGCAGGAGGAGTTGGCCATAGCAGCAGCTGGAGGCGCGGAATTGTATGGACGAGGACGGAATGTAGGTGAGTGGGCGGAGCCGGGTGGAACGACGTCACGAGAAGAGTGCCTCGGCTGGAATGCGTGCAGCCAATGGCGAGGCGAGGGACCCGGCGAAGCTACGGAGCAGAGAGGCGGTGCCAACCCGACGTCATCGCCGCCGAGAGGTGGAGGAGGAGGAGGAGGAGGAGGAGGAGGAGGGAGGGTGGTTGCTTGTGGACTTCGAATGTGGGCTAACTCGTAATGTAGGTCTCTGGAAGCCGCCGTTGGTATTATTAAGTATTGAACAGCAGTGCAGTGAGGACGTACAGTTACCCGTCTCTAGATATCTTGGTAGGTATTGAGTGCGAAGGTCTGTCGCTGCTACTAGAAATTTAGCGCAGTCCTGATAATATGTCATTTAATCTTTGAGAGCAGAAAAAGAAAATATATACGAGTACGTCTGGCCAACTCCTGTTGACACGAGTGGTTCTTCCACGCCGGGAACACCGGAAGCAGATCGTGGAATGAACTAAATTGCCCGGAATCCCAAAACTGACAGCTGCATACCGGAAGTTATCTACTTGGGAGGACAGAAGTGTTTACTCAGTGACATGGAACACGGAAGGAACCCGGGAAATTAAGAGAAGCCACCACGTACCATTATTGGTCAATTTCGAAGAGGTTTTCTTTGGCTATGTATGTGCTGTTAGTGGTGGAAAAGTGGAAATGACAGAAATAAGACGCTTGAGAGAAAGAGGAAAGAAAAAAATGAAAAGAGAAGTAGCGGTCATGTGCGGATAATTGCAATTCCCGGTCGGATCACTGTGTCATCTCCCCCGGAGAGCTAACAGACAAACAAGCAGGTCAAATTCGGCGAAGGATTGCTACAAAAAGAGTCTTCCCACGAGTGCTTTGAATGTCAGTGAACTTCCCCCGGAGACTGACTGTGACAATGCGAACGAAATTGGATACGAAATGCTTCTTTCGTGCTCTTTATGGTGTTATCATGATATTTTACATTTCAAGGAAATTTCGGTTAATTTTGTGTATAATATATATATATATATATATATATATATATATATATATATATATATATATATAATATATATATATATATATATACATTTACATTATATTTGAGCTTTGGACAGACAGTGATCCTTATCTAAGTCACTGATGGGGCTAATTGCTCAGAACTGTCCTTGGCTACGAAGCTGATAATTTTCTCGTTATTCTGCATCACGCATAGGTTTTTAAATACACCTCGAAAAACACAACAAAAAAGATGAAAAGATCATCATTCATATATTCCATATCACTGGCGGCAATTTCTTTGCGTCTCCCTAAGTCAACTATTACATGTTTACCACCTTTCATAACTTCATTGATATTAATATCTTTTCCCGTCATTCATAACTTTACTTGCAGTAACGTCGAAATTTGTTCTTTCTGTAGAGTATTATTATTATTATTATTATTATTATTATTATTATTATTATTATTATTATTATTATTATTATTATTATTGAGAAGATGAACCCTTCTTGTATGGGAGAAGGCCACCAAAGGGGCCATTGACTTGAAATTCAAGCTTCCAAAGAATTAGGTGTTTATTTAAAAAGAAATAACAGAAGGTAATTGGTAATAAAGAATATGCTGCGACGTAAGGTAACGTCGATTTTTGTTTTTCTATAATTAATATTATTCGGAAGATGAACCTTATGCATATGGAAGGAGCTCACCACAGGGGCCATTGACTTGAAATTCAGGCTTCCAAAGAATATTAAGGGGTTCGTTTGAGAGAAGTAACGGAAGGTGATAGGAAATAAATAATATGTTAAGAGGTTAGAGTCATACAAACATGACACTTCCGGCGACCCACAACAAACGCGTGCCTTTATCTCCTTTCTGGACACTGACAAGTAAAACGAAAGACATCTTAAGAACACGACGGCAAACACAAGCATACAAGCAAGGACGCCAACTCCAGGGGTAGTTTTTGATCATCCTGAGTTACATTTTCCCTTGTTCCTTCCTTCCAACCGCCACGGCGTCAACAGGAAGAAGAGAATATTCGGTTAGGCGATGACAGTCCGAGAGCGTCCTTGAACGAGTCGTAATCCAGTCCGTTGACTTGGGCCAAGTGGGCCACCAGCCAAATTTTGGCAATCTTCCCAGGCGCTCGCCCATTCATTCGGACTGAAGTTTTCCGGGCTTCTTTGGTTGTTTTGTTCCCATTGGCTGTTTTTTTCTCTTTTTTTAATGTATTCTTTCTTTTCAGTTCTCTTTTTATTCTTTCTATGATAGATATACTTGGTTTTGGTATTTATGCCGTCTGTCGTGGCCCATATATAGGGATGTCGTATTAAGATTTCACTTGAATTGCAGACCATTTTTTAGATGAATTTAAAACTTTATAAAAATCTTGATACTTTTGTTTTTAGTAATTAAGGAAAGTCATGAATTCTTTCCCTGTGCAGTACTCCTCTGACGATCGGGTATTATTAGATAATCATGCAATAAGTATTTTATTTCAATTTGAAGAGTTGGAATAAAGAAAGTTCCTCTTAATGCAACCGAAATAAATGAATTTTCATTTACTGCAATACACTTGTGCAAAGCGTTTGCTGAGAACAGTGCAATGCCAGTTATGGTGAAAATAAACCTTAGGTTTTAATGATCGTAGTTCAGGATATTTTTCGTCAGCACTTTTTTTTTTTTTTTTTTTTTTTTTTTACAGTACCCTAAATCCTTTGCATCGTGTCTGCTCCTACATTCTTCGTCTTACGAGCGACAAAACCACACAAATACGTATATATATATATATATATATATATATATGTATATATACATTATTCATATATTTATACGTATATATATATATAATATATATATATATATATATATAATAAATTTTTATAGAAATATATATATATTATATATGCGTATATATATGTTTTGCATACATTACATATATATGAATATATATATATATATATATATATATATATATAATATCGTTTATACTATATATATATGAATATAATATATATATATATATATAATATATAATATTTTATTCGTATATATATATATATATATAGTGGTTATATATATATTGGCGTATATAGAATATGTTTTGCCATACAATACATATATATGAATATATATATATATATATATATATATATATATATATATATATAAAAGTCAGTCATCAGAGCAGGGGCTTGAATCCTGAAGGGGAACACCAGGTGGTGGTGTCACCTTCCCAGATGGCTGCCTACGAGTCCGATCGCTACTCATACCACTTGACCTAATATCCGCGTACTTCGTGACCTAATCTCGCTGTGCAGTCGTGGCCGGTTTCTTGCCTTTTCTTGTGTCCTTTGCAGCTTTGTCTCAGTCGAAGATGAGATAGATTGGCGAAGACGATAGGTTCTGAATGTGAATATCTGTAAATGATTATATGTATATATTTTATATACGTATATCCATATATATATGCATATATAATATATATAATATTCATATATATATATATATATACTATATATATATATATATATATATATATAATATGTTTTAATATATATATATATATCTATATATATATATATATATATATATATATATATATATATATATATATATATTATAATATATATATAATATATAAGCGAATACCACGGGAAATGACAGTCAGGAATCCAAGCGCTTTCGTCTTTATTAAGACATCGTCAAGGAGTTCCTTGACGATGTCCTAATAAAGACGAAAGCGCTTGGATTCCTGACTGTCATTTCCCGTGGTATTCGCTTATTTATGAAGTCACGTGCATCTACTGTGATTTTTTAAGCATATATATATATATATATATATATATATATATATATTATATATATATAGAGAGAGAGAGAGAGAGAGAGAGAGAGAGAGAGAGAGAGAAAGCCTTGATACAAGACAGCATAAAGTGGAAAACTGAACGCTGTTGACCGAAAAAGAAATTTAAGACAACTTTCCGCGGTTATCTCAAGATCGCAAGTCGCTCAGAAGAGCAGCGACATCCTGTGGCAGTCTTGGGACAGCTAAATTTAACAACAACAATGACAATAACAACAACAACAACAACTGGAGAGACAACAAAAGCAAGAACATCAGCAATGCCTTTATTAAGGCCTGGCTGACTTTCCTATTGTCGCCTGGCCGACACAAAACTCGCGTGGAAAGGAAGTTACATGAAAGAGTGTGTTCAACTCAGCGCCGGGAAGAATAAGAAGAAGAAGGAAGTGCGTAGCCTCAATAAATCCCTCCTCCTCCTCCTCCTTCTCCTCCTCCTCCTTCTCCTCCTCCTCCTCCTTGTACTTCCTCAAAGAAGGTCTTACTCATACTCGTCTGACCCTGGCTGCGACCCACAGCCACAGCTGAAGGGTAACTCTTCATCGGTTCGGTCGCCGGGTTCGACTTTACTAGGGAGAACTAATGAATGTTGTTTTATTATTATCATTATTATTAGTATTATTATTCAGAAGATGAACCCTGTCATGCATTTCAAACCTCCCAGACGTAAGAGATAAGCAAAGCGCAGAACTATCTGCCGTAAATTCAAAGAGTGATTTCAATACTGTGTTAAGTAGTGAGCCAAAGCCTCTTTGAAAAGAAGTCTGCTGGAAATACTAAGAGAGTGATTTCAATACTATGTTAAGTAGTTATCCAAAGCCTCTTCGACAAAACTTAATTCATTTTACATCTGTTGTCACAGTTTATAGTTATTTTATGTACTCATCACTGCTATTAATATTTGTATTATCAATGGAAGAATTGCATAAACAGAAAAAATTATTCATGGCATAATTTGCATGAATACAAGTATACATAAGCCCCTTTCTATATAAATTGTTAAGGAATCGGTTCAAACTGACAGCCACATGCAATATATTGCCATAATCAAATTCAAATGTTGTTTGTTCCCTGAAAACAAGAATGGAATTAATTAATTTTGGATAGACATAATACTAAATGTTTTCAGTAACAAATAGTGATATGAGAATGAAAGCCAGGGCAAACTGATGAAAAATATAGGTTTTGCTGTTAGGAAATAAAATCAACTATTAAAAAGTAAATTAACATCAAAGTTATATATTTTATCATATTAAGTGGCGATTTTTTTTAACGAAAAGCTGTTGTTGAGGTCAGTGTGACTGGTTGTATGGTTTTGTTTACATTGCATTGTAGGAGATGGGCAAAAAGTCATCGGAATTTGCGAGCTGTAGTTCCTGATCAACTTTTTTTAGGAGAGAAAAACTCAGCTGAGAGAGAGAGAGAGATAGAGAGAGAGAGAGAGATAGAGAGAGAGATATAGAGAGAGAGAGAAGAGAGAGAGAGAGAGGGGGGGGGGTGGTTGTGTGGGAGTGGGGAAGGGGTAGTTTTATTTTAGTAACATCAAGACTTTCTTTTTTTTCAGAGAGAGAGAGAGCAATATTTACCTCGAAACACAAATGTTTACATCATATTTGTAAACAATAGTGTCAGGGACATTTTGATAGAAATGACGAGAAATCCTTTACTTCTTTTAACAATTATCCTCGTGGTGAAGATTTTGATTACAACAATGGTGGACAAGAAGAAAAAAAATATTTTCATGAATGTTTTGTACATGATTAGGATGATGGAAATGGCAAATTGAAACCTCCCATACAAATATAAAGCTATTGTGATGAAAGATATCTGTATTTATTTCCTTCTTTCGTTATTTTTAACAAGTTAGCTACATGCAGTCACACACAAACACACACGCGCACAGTGAATCAAACACGCCGCACAGACCTTCGAAGACGTAAAGAAAAAAAAATCTGACTGAGGTTTATTCGTCATCATGAAAACAAATGATGGAAGGCGTTAATAATAATAATAATAATAATAATAATAATAATAATAATAATAATAATAATAATAATATAAAAATAGTAATAATCGTCAGATGTCGAGGCAGTAATATCCTAAGATATATTATAATTAACAAACTGTAGTCTTCAAAAACATGCACAGCTTCCCTTGTTAATGTTGATTCGTATTTTGTTTTAGTATGTTAATTCATCTACACGACTGTCAGAAACTTCTTAAATGTAAAAATAGTAATAAGAGCTATTATTATTATTATTATTATTATTATTATTATTATTATTATTATTATTATTATTATTATTATTATTATTATTATTATTACCTAAATAATTCCTAAACATATGAAAGAATAATTAAACTTGACATCTACACTACAATAAATTGAATTAAAAAAGAATAACCGAAAAAAAGAGAAGAAAAAGAGAACTGAGGCAGTGGCAAATAAAGAGAAGTTTGTGGTGACCCCATCGCCACCACGCTGATGAGTAGCACTAGTAGTAATAGTAGTAGTAGTAACAACAGAAGGGATACACTTTGTAACGGCTCCTTAACAGGTGAATGGGAGAAAAATGCTCATTTGCCATTAAGTTCCGCTACGTGGGTTTACAGAAGCTGCCTGGAACACGAGTTCTTCTTCTTCTTCTTCTTCTTCTTCTTCTTCTTCCTTGAGTATGACAAGATCACAGGAAAAAAAATAAAACTGGTGCTTTGGTGTTTCTTCTAATGACGGTGAAGGAGCTCGTTATGAGAAGTCCAATGCGTTTTGCGGTTTGCTAAGCCGAGTGAGATACGTGTTTCGTACGGTACACTCCGTTTTGCTAGCAGCGCGAGTTTCTGAATTAGTTTCGAACTGACTGTTACGTTTACATTTATTTGTTTGTCTGGTCGTTCATTTTCATAGAGTTTTTTTTTGTGTTGTAGTCTAGGTCATTCTTCGTTTTTAATTTTTTGTTCTGCTTGTTTATTTTCATGGAATTTTTATTCTGTGTTGCATTTTAGATCTTTCTTCGTTTTTTCTTTGAGGAAAACAGCCTTTCGGAAATTTATAAGAATGATAGAAAATTTTCATTAGCAGGAATAATTAGAAGAATGTATGTAGAAAAAATGCACTTACGAAGAACATATCACTACAGGAAAGCGTTGCTGTGAGAAGGAACGGTAAAACAATTACACACAAAAAACTTTTTTTATCTAAGACATTCATTATTTTCATATGAAAAAACATGCTAAGACTCAGACATGCGCAATGTGCAGGACATCCCAGAATAGAAGACAAAACATGCAGTGGGTTGAAATTGAATGCCATGGACTCATAAGTATATTTATTGTAAGAAAAATATCTATGGATATTATACCACACATATTTCCAAAAAAGTATTTGTCTTGATAATTGCAGTTTTCAGAATCAAGGTGAGTGAAATTGGGCTTAGAAATATAAATTAATAATATATCTCACAGAGACACAAGTGAGTTGTGCATAAGCCTTCTATTCAAGTTCATGGCCGTTTTACTTGTTATATTCGACTTGAAATAATAATAATAATATAATAATAATAATAATAATAATGATAATAATAATAATAATAATAATAATAATAATAATAATAATAATAACAGTGCTGTGTCAGGGTGGATGACTTTATCCAGTCCATGTGTACCTCTGCGATTAAGTAAAGTTTTATTTTCATCGTTGTCATTCCATACCACTTAGTGGGACACCACAGTCAGCAAAAGATGACTCGTCCTCTGTTTCATTTGCAAGTCATTTAGTTTTGAGGACACAGTTGCGAATCCCTTGATCTTTCCTTTATTTCAGTTCCAAACATCCTCAAGTGCTATATTATTATTATTATTATTATTATTATTATTATTATTATTATTATTATTATTATTATTATTATTATTATTATTATTATTATTATTCAGAAGATGAACCTTATTAATATGGAACAATCCTACCACAGAGCCCATTGACTCGAAATTCAAGCGTCCAAATAATATTATGGTGTTCAATTGAAAGACGTAACAGACGGTAATGGGAAATACAGAAAAAAAGATACTTATTAAAAAATTTTAAAAATTAATTTTAACTGCACTTTATAAATATCTCTGATTTTCCTTCTTTTAAGTTCCAACTATCTTCAAGTGTTAGACAACTGATTTAAGAGAAACCAAAGTTCATCTCTTTCCTTCCTTCCCTCCTGCCATATCTGAACCTCACGAATGCGGCAAACACACTCAGAGATCATATGTTTTATTTTTTTTTGTCCTTCATTTTTTTTTTAATTTTCAGTAAAAGATAACTATTAAGATGGCTATTTGTATGTCCGTCCGCACTTTTTGCTGTCTGTCCTTTTTCTGTCCGCCTTCAGATCTTTCAAACTACTGAGGTTAGAGGGCTGCAAATTGGTAAGTTAATCATCCTCCCTCAAATTATCAAGCATACCAAACTGTAACCCTCTAACCTCAGTAGGTTTTTGTTTTATTTAAGGATAAAGTTAGCTATAATCGTGCTTCGGGCAACGATATAGGCCAGGCCACCACCGGTTCGTGGTTAAAGCTTCGCAGGCCGCGGTTCATACAGCAATATACCGAGACCAACGAAAGGTACATCTAATTTTGGTGGCCTTGATTTATACGCAGTGGCGGCTCTGCAGAAAACTCGATCGCCCCGAAGAAACTTCGGCGTATTTTGTATTTTTTTCTATTTAATTCTCGAAGTCATTCCGGCCGAAGGAATTTCAGAAAGGTGAAATCTGAGGGTAGGCGCTAACAACTTGATTTAAGATTCATTAATATACAGCTTTAAACACCTCCTGAGAGGTCAACGTTTCTCTACGGTCTAGGTCCGACCGACCCCCTTTTTGTAGGTGAAAGCCTCATCAGACAGCGGTGGGAGGAGGAGGAGGAGGAGGAAGAGGAGGGGGAGGATGGGGAGTGTTACTGCGGGGAAGGAGAGAGGAGGAATGTGGTGGCTGGCTGAGAGAGAGAGAGAGAGAGAGAGAGAGAGAGAGAGAGAGAGAGAGAGAAAGGGAGCCTGGTAGGACGAACAGGAATGCGCCTTGAATTCTGAGATCCCGAGAATGCTGTGTGAGAGGACTATAGAAGCACCAAGCTGAAGATCTTTATTAGACTCTTTGGCCATAAGTAAACAAACACGAACAGATGAAGAACAATGAAATAATGGCCGTTTCAGTTTTACAATCGCTATGACGCGCATAGTTTTGTCTATAATTTCTGCCAAAGGTTTGCAATAATGGCTAAGGGTACAATGACTAAAGCATAAAATTAAAACAACCGTTATTAATAAAAAAAAATCTCTTGGAATACGTTGAAGCATTTCGTAAATCCTTTACATTAGCAAAAGACTCGGAGTTTCTGTAAGCAAAGAAAATTGAGGGTTTTGATAAACGGTGAAGCAAGTCCAAAGTGTTTCCTCACGCCACCAGGGGGAATTGCGTGATGGAAATTTCAGAAATTCATTTGGAAGATCGCAAGAAGATTTAGGATTCACACGCTGAGACAAAATCAGCGTTATTTTCTTGTTGTTGATCCGTGTGATTTTAATGGTCTGCCTTCTGACAACTGAGAGTTAGCAAGCCAAATATCCGTCGCTTTCTTTTTTTTTTACCAAGTTTTTGAAACTTTGTCACTTATAAAATCTAAAACCTTTGATAAATACTGACTAGGAATCGTTCAGAAACACACGCGAATATATTTGTATGTTTACTAAAAGGGCCTTATTCAAATTGGATGATATTTAGCTGAGCTATTAATTCAAAACTCCGCTAGACAACATCCAGTTTGAATGAGGACCTTTTAGTAATTGTACTATTGCACAGAACAATTGTGTGCGTGATAAGTTGATATGTGTATGTTGTGTGTATATGTGTGTGTATTTACCGAATTGACCTAACGCATGGAAAAGCACAACTATTGCTCAGTCATTTTCTCTGACGCACCTTCGAGAGTGTATGCTCGGGACGAAGCATTTGCACTATAGATGCCACAGGCTTGTGTACCTGTTTGAGGTTATACTCACCAGACAAACAAAATGATGTTTGTTATTACAGTCTTATTGCAATGCCATAAACCGGAAAGACGTCAATGTGTAATCAGATACATTGGTTAAAATAGTAATCGAATAGTATGTATTACGATAATAATTCACACGGTAGAATTTATCTTTAAATTAACTTTCCCAGGAAAGTCTTTTGCCTACGCATCTCTCTCTCTCTCTCTCTCTCTCTCCTCTCTCTCTCTCCAAACCCACGTAATGTAGGTCAGTGTCTGGTACACCACGGCCTTACCCAGCCTCCCATGTATCTCGGGGCAAAATTATCTGGAAAACCTTTTCTAAGCGACCGCCGGGATACAGTAAGTCGGATTAGTCCTTCAGAAGAATGAAGAAGAGAGACATATCTCTTGTTGAAGAGAAAGATTGATTATTTGCTTTGAATTTCGTCTGGACAAAGACATTTTCGTGTCACTGTCGCCTTTATCATAGACGCGGTATATTCGTTAAATCTTATGTTTCAGAGGCGCCCTTACGTCTCTCTCTCTCTCTCTCTCTCTCTCTCTCTCTCTGAGACAAACACATATATTTACTGAAGCAAAAATAGCAAATCCAAATAATAATAATAATAATAATAATAATAATAATAATAATAATATAATAATATGGAAGGAGTGCATCTTTTAGTGCAGAGCTATTAAAAAGATAATTGCTGTTTCAACGGCATTTTACTTGTAAATAGTCTTTATCCATCTTGCTGTATTTTCTTCTCTTCTGTAGGTAGGTGGTAAATGTATTTCGTAAGGACATGAAAAGATAATCTGCTTTTTTCGTATGAGATGGGTTTATCTGTCCGCCCCCAGATCTTCAAAAACTGCCGATGCTAGAAGGCTGCAAATTGGAGTGTTGATCATCCACCCTCCAATCATCAAACATAGCAAGTTGCATTCCTCTAGCCTTAGTAGTTTTTTTTATTTTATTTACGGTTAAAGATGGCCATAATCGTGCATCTGGCAACAAGTTTCATGGGCCGCTGCCGAGAACACCGAAAGATAGGTGGCCTTGATTATACGCTATACAGAACACTCGATTGCTCCGAAGAAACTTCGGCGCATTTCTTGCTTGTTTTTATTTTGCTCTTACATCCCGACTTATACAAAGTTGGTCATCTGAAGAGAATTCATGAAATTAAAACAGTGGACAGGCATTCATAGCAGAAGGCCGGATTGCTAGGTCCACTTCGGTGTTAACTCTGACGAACGCGTCGTCGATATAAAGGCAGTATTGAAACGGACAAGGGATCTTACTGAGAACCTGCCTTCTACAAAGCCCATATCAGGGTTATAATAAGTATGGACGCAAATTCACACATACACACACATGTACAGACATACATTTATCACGTATAAATTCCCATTTGGTGTTTATTCCGAGGTTGAGGGATTTTGATAATAAATGACATTTGTAGTTTACTGTTTGTAAATATATATGTGATAAAAATTCATTATATAATATATATATATAGTATATATAGTCTATATATATACTATATATATATAGTATATATATAGACATATATATATATATATATATATATATATATATATATATATATATATATATCACACAGTATGCATATACACATATATAAATATGTATATATCTGTTTGTATGTGTATTATGTTCGTGGAAATAAATTTCACGGTGTATGTGACCAAAACTATATATATATATATATATATATATATATATATATATATATATATATATATATATATATATATATATATATATATATATATATATAGCGTTTGTGTATGATTTATGACACATCTTTCTAAAGAGCCGATTCTTATCTCTGCTCGTGCGAATGAATGTTGAATAAAATTCTTACAGATGTACAAATGTATACTTGTGGTCATGAGGAAAGAAATGCCAGTATTCCTGAAGAATGATAGTTATAACACAAATTCCTCTTTGCCTCTCCTTTCGTTCAAGCCTGGGCTACATGCGAGCATGTGGTTGAGCGCACGGTTAGTCTTCGTATAAAAGAGAAATCTTTATTGACAGCGTGTATACATCACGTTTGCAGAGAGAACTAAGTTCAGTTTCTTTTTGACAGACGGTTTTAACATTTAATCATTTATCTAGTGTTTCATCTACTTATTGATTGATTTTTCAATTTTTCTCTCTTTTCTGGGGACTAACCTCTTCTCTTTATTTCTCATAATATCTTCTGTAATTCCTTTCAAAGGAATTTTCAGTTTCTAGTCAGTGGAGTCTTTAATGAAGTGGGCTAGTTCCATATAAAATAGGGGGTTATTCTCTGAATAATAATAATAATAATAATAATAATAATAATAATAATAATAATAATAATAATAATAATAATAATAATAATAATAATAATAATAACCCATTGAAAAAAGAAACCCACACGATTACCGAATATAACTTGTTTACTTGTAAGTATTTACATAGTCTTTATTAACACTCGAGTACTTTCAGGCCGTCGCTGTGGCCTGAAAGTACTCGAGTGTTAAAACTATGTAAATACTTACAAGTAAACCAGTTATATACTCTGTAATCTTGTGGGTTTCTTTTTCCATCTTCAGAAGAAAACTGAAAGAAGTTTTTGTTTGGTTCAATAATATACTCATATTTCTCACAATTCAATTTGATTGAGGAAGTTCTTATCTTATTACGGAAGTTAAAAGAAATGGACAGGAAACAAACAAATTAGATGTATCCGCTCCAACTTTTGCATCTAAAAGTCATGGTCCGGCAATTGGCGAGCAGAGCGGGAGGAGGAAGCAGAGAGAGAGAGAGAGAGAGAGAGAGAGAGAGAGAGAGAGAGAATCTTATTGGGAGAACTGCTGTAAAGACGCACGCCCACAAGCACAGGAGAGAGAGAGAGAGAGAGAGAGAGAGAGAGAGAGAGAGATCTTATTTGGAGGGCCGCTGTAAAGATGCACTTGCTCACATACCATGACTAGTAGTAGTCGGGACTGGCCTCTGCAACGGCTCCCTCTCGGCCGTGAAAAGGGGCCATGGCATTGACCGAGTGAGCCAAACTCGCTTGGCCGTGGCCATGGCCGCTGATGTTGCCTTTACTGCTGCGCCTCCCCGCTGGACTCCTCCTCCTCCTCCTCCTCCTCTTCTTCTTCTTCTTCAAGTTCAAGGACTGTCGTCGTCGCTGTCTTCGGTGGCGGAGTTGCCGTTGTGTGTAGCGGTTTCAAACGCCTCAACGAGGGTTGGGGGGGACGGGGGTAGCATATCCTTTACGGTGCTAAGGTTTGTTTGGTGTTCCCTTAGCTATGCTTTCATTGTTGCTAATGAGTTTTCCTATTCCTTGGAATCTCGCTTTGTGAGTGAGTTAATTTCTTAAATTTCTCGAGAGCTTACTCTCTCTCCTCTCTCTCTCTCTCTCTCTCTCTCTCTCTCTCTCTCTCTTATTCTACAAAACTAATAATTAAAGAGAAAAAAAAAAAACGTATAAAAAGTAGGCATTTAATACACTCCTACAGTTATCACATTTTGCCATCACGTATACACGAACTCAAAGAACGTTCATAAATCCTATTTGAAATGTAACAAGATGTAAATGTCAGTTTGGTAGCTTCCGTGCCGCGGTCTGGAATCTGTGCGTGCATTTTTAACGCTGTCGTGACGATGCCCGCATGAATGGTACCCGTGCGGAGAGAGATAAGAGTTTCCTCTTATCAGCGATACGAATGAAAACATAACATTAGAGATAACTGCACAATCACAGGGCTATTTATGAAGTCACTTTCTTGTCCTAGAAAAATTTCTATTTTAACTGGACGTACACATACGTATTACATACATAGGGGTCTCGTTTTGTTCGTCCCGTTGAGAGTCGCCGTTTTCTTTCTGTGGGTTGACTAAACATAATTGGGTTACGAATCACATCCTAAAATACTTACTTAGATTCAGGAATGTAGTAGCTGTATATATATCACACACACACACACACACACACACACACATATATATATATATATATATATATATATATATATATATATATATATATATTTATATTTGTATATATATATGTGTGTGTGTGTATGTATTTATATCTATGTATATATGCACATTTCAGGGGCAAATTTTCAAACCTCTCCAGAACTTTTTTAGTCTTCAAGGAGTGATGTATAAAACTGTTGTAACCCTTCCATTTATTCATTTCTAAGGCGACAACTGTTTTGACCAATTCATGATCGTCTTTCTGGCTTCTTTAGATTCACGGTAGAACTACATTTTAATATATATATATCTATATATATATATATATATATATATATATATATATATATATATATATATATATATATTTATATATATATATGCTTAAACAATCTAAAAAATCACAGTAGATGCACGTGAATGAATTAAATAAGCGAATACCACAGGAAAGTGATAGGCAGAAATCCAAGAGCTTTCTAGCCAGAACCTCAGTCGTAAAACACTAATCAAAACTGAAAGATCGAAATTTTATAATGTTCCAGTGTCAAACGCGGCCCCTTTATCCGCTGTGAGAGCCATTAGACCTCCCTGGTGCCCTATGATGACTCAGCGTTTCCTTTTTTGTTTAATTTTTTCAAATTTTTTGCTGCTGTTTATCAAAAAAGCGAAAGAGAAGAATAAAAAAAAGAGATAAGGGCGTGTCTTCCCCTGAAAAAGTCTCGCGAGACTTTGTTGCGGTAGGATTTGCCATTAGTGATGAGAATTTTAACACGAAAAATGCCAGTGGCCAAAGGATGAGTTATTAATGTGGGAATTGATAGAGAGTAAGGATAACCCGATCATTACCGAGACGGAAAAACAAAGCAAAAATAAAATAATATATTTCTGTAATTCCTCGTTTACATTCCTTTGAATTCGCTTATCAACTTGAGGACGAAAGGAATGAATGATGTAGGCACATACATGTTTCTCTCTCTCTCTCTCTCTCTCTCTCTCTCTCTCTCTCTCTCTCTCTCTCTCTCTCTCTCTCTCTCTCTCTCTCCCAGGTTGATTCTGGCTTATTGTTACATTTCTCTGGGCGGTCCAAGATTTCCCATCTTAGATCATTCAACATTCTGTTACGGATTATATTTTTGTGGTATTAGTCGAGAAAGTGACTCAATGTTCGTCTGGATTTTTCTCCATTATTATATTATTATTATTATTATTATTAATTATTATTATTGGAAAAGTAAATCCACAGTAATATGTCTGATCTGTTATTTAAAATACAAAAGCAGAGAGCTTTCGAAGACCTGCACGGTCCTCCTTGTCAATCTGAATACAATTACTAACAGTGACCATACAAAGAACTCTGTTTTTTTGACTAGTTTACAAATAGCCTGTTTGATGATGTAGTTGGCTCTTCACGTTATCCCTCGTTCTCCAACGGCAAACCAGCTAATCGCCTAGATCTTCGAAGTGGCGGTTCGTCTCTTGAATCGTTTGATGTGTTGTCCATAGCAGCTTGGGCGCCTGCAACTAGGGACACGGGATGGGTCTCTGTTACCTGAACGAAAGAAGATGAGGCAGCGGCAGTATCAGAGGTGGCTAGATTATTGGTGTTATTACCATGCAACCTATATCTGTTATAATCTCTGATAAACTGACAACAAATTATTTCATTTAAAATAAAATCTTCTTGCGTAAAGGCTTTATTGCCTTCCATAGAGAGACCCCTGTTAATAATTGCTCCTTCAACTACTTCGAATACCTGTATCCTTACTATTGAAAATTACTTTTGACTCGTTCCAATTAATGCGGTGATCGTCATTTAAACTATGAGAGACTAGTGCATTATTCTCAGCATGCAAATTATAAGCTCTTTTGTGTTCATTGATTCTGATTGGTAGTCCCCTCCCACTTTCTCCGTAATATTTCTTATCGCAATCCAGACAAGGTATTTCATAAACACAATTTTCTTTTGTTTAAAGCTTTGTTGGAGTTATTTATTTGCATGAGACAGCCTTTGAGTGTAATTCTTATAGTTGAATACCAAGTTGACCTTTTCTTCACCTTTTTCATTTACTGTTTTTCTAATATTATGTAAGTTGGGATTAAATGGTAAGGTTAGATACTTTTTTGATTCTTTTTTGTATTCATATTGACTTTTTATATAGAAAATCCTTTTGGCTTTAGTGAAGGCATTATTTATGAAATTTTCTGGATAGCATAATTTTCCAAAAACATCTTTTATATGATTAAATTCGCTGTCAATATATTCAGGATCACATATTTTCAAGGCTCTTAGGATGAAATTTATCATTATATTTTGCTTTACTTCATTATTATGAAAAGAATAGAAGTGGACATAAGCTTCAGCATTAGTCACTTTTCTGTAAACACTAAATTTAAAACTAAATGTAATAGGGTCATGGTATACCAAAACATCCAGAAAGGGCAGCTTATTTTCTACTTCATATTCTACTGTAAATTGAATGGAAGGTAGTATGCTATTGGCAAATCTCAAAAACTGTTCGAAGTCTATTTGATTACCTTGGAAAATTACGAAGACATCGTCGACATATCTGACCCAAATGAGTGGTTTTAGATTTGGATCACATTTGGAGAGGATTTCAGTTTCTACAAATTCCATGCATAAATTTGCAAGTATGGGGGATAAGGGTGAACCCATGGCTACGCCAAATTTTTGTTTATAGCCTTCATTGTTGAATTAGAAAAACAGTAAATGAAAAAGGTGAAGAAAAGGTCAACTTGGTATTCAACTATAAGAATACACTCAAAGGCTGTCTCATGCAAAATAATAACTCCAACCAAAGCTTTAACAAAGAAATTGGTGTTTATGAAATACCTTGTCTGGATTGCGATAAGAAATATTACGGAGAAAGTGGGAGGGGACTACCAATCAGAATCAATGAACACAAAAGAGCTTATAATTTGCATGCTGAGAATAATGCACTAGTCTCTCATAGTTTAAATGACGATCACCGGCATTAATTGGAACGAGTCAAAAGTAATTTCAATAGTAAGGATACAGGTATTAGAAGGTTAGTTGAAGGAGCAATTATTAACAGGGGTCTCTCTATGGAAGGCAATAAAGCCTTTACGCAAGAAGATTTTATTTTAAATGAAATAATTTGTTGCAGTTTATCAGAGATTATAACAAGATATAGGTTGCATGGTAATAACACCAATAATCTAACCACCTCTGATACTGCCGCTGCCTCATCTTCTTTCGTTCAGGTACAGAGACCCATCCCGTGTCCCTAGTTGCAGGCGCCCAAGCTGCTATGGACAACACATCAAACGATCAAGAGACGAACCGCCACTTCGAAGATCTAGGCGATTAGCTGGTTTGCCGTTGGAGAACGAGGGGATAACGTGAAGAGCCAACTACATCATCAAACAGGCTATTTGTAAACTAGTCAAAAAACAGAGTTCTTGTATGGTCACTGTTAGTAATTGTATTCAGATTGACAAGGAGGACCGTGCAGGTCTTCGAAAGCCTCTCTGCTTTGTATTTTTAAATAACGATCAGACATATTACTGTGGATTTACTTTTCCATTTTATTTTATTAACTCATGTGATTATGAGGTTTCTTTGGATTATTATTATTATTATTATTATTATTATTATTATTATTATTATTATTATTATTATTATTATTATTATTATTATTTTATTATTATTGTGTAATAAATCGACAATGGCCTCAGTGTAAATTTGTATTAAAAATATGTTCGTCACGAGGGCTTTCGAGAACCTGCTGAGAAGGAGAATCGAGCAGGTTTCTCGAAAGCTTTCTTATTGTTCATATTTTCTAAACATAAACTTACACTCACACCCTTGTAGTAGACCTCTTCATCATTTTATTGATTATTATTATTATTATTATTATTATTATTATTATTATTATTATTATTATTATGAAAATATTTTTTAATCGTCATGGTTGCGTGTCACGTCGGCGAGTTATTCACGTGCTTTTTTTCCCTGACCTGATTGCTTCGCTCGTTATTTTCATTTCGGAATCCTCCGTGACGTCATAATGGTCTCCGATGATGGTCGTGAGAGACTGCTGGCAAGATTGTCCAATTCCCCAATGGTGATCATCGGTATTAAGAGAAATGAAGAGGAAGAAGATGGTGCGCAAGAAAATATAAAAAAAAACTGCATCGCTTCCGATGTTTTTCCATTTGTTCCAGTGTCTGTAATGCTGTAATGAATTGCCACGAGTGAATATTATAAGCTATTTAGCGACAAATTGTTATATAGCTTTAAAAATATGCGTACAATGGATGTATTTCCTATTACCTTCCGTTACTTCTTGCCAACGAGCACCATACTCTTTGGTAGCTTGAATGTCAAGTCAGTGGCTCCTGCTGGGATTGTTCCATATGAATAGGTTTCATCTTCTGAATAAAGGAATAAAGGAACCCTGGAACTGAGCAGTTCGAAAGCGGGGCACATTTACAGCGTATTGGTGCTGTTGCTGTTCAGCGAACCTGGTTGCTCTCGGCAGGTAAAGGGGAAGAGGGATGAATTGTGAATAAATCAGTTATTGACTGATAAAATTCATTTCCTGGAAAACAGTGATTTTCGCATTGAAAAGGGCCTTCGGAGCAACGGAAGCCAATCTCTCGTCTGATCTCTATCGACGGGATGTACAGTCCACGACCTACCTGACTGCCTAAACCTCCCTGAGAGAACGTATCGCCCCAATCTTACCTGAGCACCGCCAGGTGATTTGCTTGGTCGATGAAGCGACAAAGCAGCTCGGGACTGAAGTCATCCGTATCCGCTCATTTGGGTGGATTACATTTCGCATGATTGATTGGGCCATTTCAGACGATTTTACGGTTTCTTATGTGCCTCACTTTATCCATTGATTTGATGCGGTTTAGGTTTTTTTTTCGGCAGTGACCATCGATTTTGTGACGCTGGTTTATACTAGCAAATTGGCAGGTCGGTTGGTCTCGGTGAACTTCTGCGGTTTATTGTTTGTTAGATGGTGTATACATTATTAGCTATGTATCATGACAATATATATGTATGTATGTAGTTATACATGCATGAACGTTTGTATTTAGATATTTACTTATGTGTGTATTACTATTATCTTCATTGTGGATTCAAGACTTTAGACTGACAAAGGTTGTAAAACCACCAAGTTAAGAGGCCATTGGTGCTATTGTAAATACATACAAGCACATGCACATTTCAATATATATATAATATATATATATATATATATATATATATATATATATATATATATATATATATATCAGCAAAAGCCACAGGGAAATTTTTTTTTTTTTTTTTTTTTTTTTTTCGAGAGAGAGAGAGAGAGAGAGAGCACTTGAAAACGACTCTCAAATAATAACAAGACTATAATGGCACCTTCCTTCCCTTTTCAGACTGAGGCCGGGAGATTGTACTTCAGAAATGATAATACTTCGAGCATTTTGCTGGACCCTCCTGCTCGTAATGGTAAGTAGAAAGACTTCTCATTTTTTCTTATTGGAAAGATTTCCTCTTTGCAACTTTCATATCCTTTTTTCTTCCTCGGGAATTCTCTGGCATCTCTTTTCCATTCATTTTAGTTTTCTGTAAAAGACAACTACTGAGATGGTTTTGTCTGTCCGTCCGCACTTTTTCTCTCCGCCCTCAGAGCTTAAAAACTGCTGCTGAGGCTAGATGCTGCAAATTGGTGTCTTGATCATCCACCCTCCAATCATCAAACACCAAATTGCAGCCCTCTAACCTCAGTAGTTTTGATTTCATCTCAGGTTAAAGTTGCTCATAATCGTGCGTCTGGCAACGATATAGGACAGGCCACCAACGGGCCGTGGTTAAAGTTTCATGGGCCACGGCTTATAACATTATACCGAAACCATCGAAGAATAGATCTATTTTCGGTGACCTTGATTTAACGCCTTTTTTTTTTTTTTTCCAGTAGGATGTAGCGAGACTGTTAATTGTAGAACAAGGAAATGTGCTACGTTTTGATCCCTGGTTTCCGTCTTTCGTAACAATGAGATTTATTTCGAGATTTATTTCTTAAGAAATATATATAAGAAATAGCTCTGTATCACTTTTAATCTTAGCAAATTAATCCTTTAAACTAAACAGCGAAAAAAAAAAAATCTCCCAAAAGTGCTTTGACAATATATGTGGTTATAGAAATCCACACAGACACGATGTGATCTTTTCATTTTAGTAATGACCTTTATCGTGATGCCTTTACAACGCAAGAACTAACTTTAGTCCAGGATTTTATTAAAATAAGTTATTAATTTTCTGATGATCTGATGATCACAAAATTACATTTTGACGAGATGAATGACAGAAAAACAGTTTCTCCAATAAAGGGTATGAAAATACGTATATCCATATGAAGGCACGTTTGTTCTGACAGACTAGAAGTAAAGTAAAAGTATCACTGTTCAGTAAATTAGGGGATTTTACATTTGAAACTCTGGCGAGAATCACGCAAGAATTGATAAGTTGAATAATATAAAGAATATTGATTATAGAAACCAAGTTTGAAAAAAAGAAAAAACATGTGCTGTGCAAGAGCATATCAACATTCGGAGAAAACTAAGCATCTATATCACTGAAGTAAAGGTAAACTAATTGATACAAGATTCAGACAGATATTTCTTCAGTGAATACAGGGGTAAGGTACTTGCAAAAGGGAAATACAATAAAAAAAAAGATGAACAATAAAAAAGTACGGTGATAAATGAACACTAAAAATATACTAAGCAGCTCGTGAAAATACGGAATAAACACAGAATGAATGACAAATCGAATACAATCAGCATATATACATCCATTTCGGGGAGTTTTCCGTTCTTAGAATGGTAGACCCGTCTTAGAGAAGCGAGTCACATACCTGTTTATAGCGCAGGATGCTAATATGGACGAGAGAGAGAGAGAGAGAGAGAGAGATAGAGAGAGAGAGAGAGAGAGAGAGAGAGAGAAGGGACCGTGTCATCTCCAGTCTAGACGAAGAGAGAGTTCCAGGCCAGCTCGATCTCACTTTAGGACCCCGAGGGATGTTGAAGCAGGATGAGACGGCTTTATCGGGACTCCTGGAGCTTTACGAGGGTGGGGAAGCTCGTGTTAGCGTTGGGGAGGGGGGTGGGGGAGGGGTTAGGGGTGCGGTGGGAGGTGGTTGGGGAGGAAGTGGGTATTAGGATAGGAGAAGCAAGGAGGTTATATCCTCCTTGGAATGAAGAGTTGGGAGCTACAAAAGTTAGCCAATAAAGCGTTAATATAAACTCGTTTTCGGGGGTATGACACTGGTTAAGTCTTTCCCGAAGACTTCAAGGGGATATTTCAGGTACATAATAGGAATGGGCTCTTGGGCGTTAGAGATGGATAGCCGCTGAAAAGCAGAAGGCGTTAATAAGAACGCATATTGACAAGTTTTAGAACTAACTTTGGCTCAGACACTCCATGAGGACTGTTGCAGCTTCAAGAAAGCGTATGACTGTGGCTGGTGAGGAATCGGCACTTAAGCGGGGCTGGAGAGGCAGTGGAAGACTAAAGAGTTGGCGTGGGACTGGATGTGCTAGTTCTGATGTTCCGTTGACCTACAGGACGTTCTTCATCCAGGAGCTTTCGGATAAAACAGCATATTTAATAAAGCCCGTAAAAGAGCTAAGTTTATGAATGTGTGATTTTTCAATTAATTGGCGTTAAAGGATATTAAGAATATATTCGTATTTTAACTTTCTTACAACCGTAGTCTAAAACAAACAGTAATTAATTTCGTATTCTATTGGTTTTGGTGGCTAGCGTCATGGCATGCCGCTCAGATATCACGGGTTTGCGTCTCCCCCAGGGCAACGTAAAATCACTTGCTCTGTGTCATGATCAGTAGTGCGGGGTCTTTAGCGGTGGGAGGTTGAAACCAAATTTCTTTGTTCCTTGTGAATAGGTTTCATCTAATAATAATAATAATAATAATAATAATAATAATAATAATAATAATAATAAGGAATAAAACCTAGAATGAACAAAAAATAACACCAACAGCTTTCCCCCGCGATACCTGTTGTCGGAAGGAAGAAACGCACAAAATTCATTACTTAACGCTTGGAGCTAACTGCTGAAGTTGACACACATTGGAAACGGGAACGTGTATCTTTTCCCATGAATTTTGGCCGAGTTAAGTATCACAGATACATTCTTGGCCTTGAGAAAACCATGTGAGTGAGAATCGTCCCTGTGGGAATTGACGCTCCAGGACGAATCAGTTTGATTGATGTGACCTCATTCGATATATATTATATATATATATATATATATATATATATATATATATCTACTATATATATATATATATATATATATATATATATATATATATATATATATATATATATATATATGTGTGTGTGTGTGTGTGTGTGTGTGTGTGTGTGTGTGTGGTGTGTGTGTATACTGTCTGTGAAAATTAAAATATAGTAATTAAAAATAGTATCTACCATTATCAATATGCAAAGAATTTTATAGCTCAAGGGAAAGGTCGGTAGCTCTTACTGAGTAAAAGAGAGAAAAAAAGAAGTTGAAAGAAGATTACAAGAACAAAGCACAATGTAGGCTAAAAGGAAACCAAAACAAACGAACGCGTAATAGTTCGTCTCTCGAACGAGAAGACGTCAGCCACTTCCGATGCAGCTGACATCAGCGTGCAGGAGAGAATCACCGGTTGTCTCGACAACACAGCACCCCAATTAGAGTGTGCGGATGCTGGTGTTATGTCACCCTCGAATAGCCTAGGAAGCAGCTGGGACGGCGCTTGTCACTGTGGTTGATGCTTTGTAATTGTTGTTTTCGTACCTTTTTTTTCTTTTTTTTATTCTCCCACCCTGTCTCCACCTCTCACGCCCATCATGATTACACTCCTACGTTCGTCTCTCTCTCTCTCTCTCTCTCTCTCTCTCTCTCTCTCTCTTTGAGAATGCTTTTTAGTAGTGAAACAATCAATTGATGCTTTTGTCCATCCTGAGATTTGTAGTCAATGAAGTCAAATTGATTTCCCGTCTTTTACTGCTCTCCTCGTAAGTGCACAGATAAATTCACGTGTAAAAGTCATACATACCAGCAGACATACTCTGAGAGGTCAAGAATTCATTTGCAAACAAGCATACATACGTGAACACAATACAACACAGGTACATTAATACATGCATGCTAAAGGAATCCCATCATTCAAGAACTTATTAAAACAGAATGGGCTTTAGATTCGTTTCCCCCTGCTATGGGCGCAGGCAGGCTCTCTTGTGCCCGACCTGGGAATGGGTCGATCGGCGAGCCTTTCGTCGGAAACATCTCATTGAGAGTGGATCTGTGCCAACGTTCCAGCGTTTTGGGGCTAAGGCCGACTCCCTCGGGCACCTCATGCCCAACCACCAGCCCTTCTGTCTACCTGACCTTCCTCCCTGCCTTGTGGTCTTTCTCATTTTGTTTGTTTATTTCTGTTTTTTCATATTATCATTGTTATTATGTTTACTTGATATGTTTTAGTTTGTTTAATCACATTCATGTAAAAGGTTTGAACAGATTTGAAAAGAAAAGTTTGCATAATTTAGCCTCTCCATTTCCATATTAAGAGAGAGAGAGAGAGAGAGAGAGAGAGAGAGAGAGAGAGAGAGAGAGAGAGAGAGAGAGAGAGAGTGGAAGGGATTGTTTGCAAATTACTCGCAGGTTAGCTGTCGATTAGTTCTATCGTTTCGTGAGGGAAGTTTTTTCCGAGAGTGAAGGATTACCTCTCAGAGAGAGAGAGAGAGAGAGAGAGAGAGAGAGAGAGAGGTTTTAAGGGTAGTCTTAATATGACCATAATTACATCATAAAAGATAAATTGAGAGAGATTATTACATAAACGGTGTTGAAATCACCTCAGTAATTTTATGAAAGATGCGCTCAAAAGAGAGAGAGAGAGAGAGAGAGAGAGAGAGAGAGAGAGAGTTTCCAGAATTTACCAGTAAATTAACTCATGAAAATACAAAAAATACAAAAAAAAGTCCTAATTCACTTCAAACTTTGAATGAAAAGAAATTGGCGGTATTCCTTTTCACGTGTTTTTGTTTATGGGTCAATTTCTTTGACGTGAGAAATTCACGTCTGGTTTCCAGACAAATTTGGAATTTGTCGTTCCTTCTTCACTCACATACTCTGGATGACGTCAGCCAGAGTTGTTGTTGGTCATGTATAAAAAGCTATTTCCCTTAGTTAATCCTTGTTGAAACTTCCTTCGCCTATCTATTTCAGAGACATTTTCCCACGACCCTTTTTAAGAACGTTCTAGAGATGGATCTTAATTGTCTTCCTGCTGACTGTTTTATTTCCTATATCTCATATTTATTTATCTATTTATTTATCACCTTTTCCTATAACGTGTCTCTCTCTGAAGACTGATTTCCCTTGGAGCCCTCCTGCTTTTGTAGTCTGTTGACTCTGTCCATGAGGGCGTTCAGCTGAAGATTTTAGGAAGGAAAGAAAGAATGAAGTTTTCACAGCCGTTGCTTTTGTTCAGTCAGTTGTGAAATAATTTCCCTTCCCTCCACTGAACTAACTCATTGCCGGATATCGGCGTGTAGAGCCAGAGGGTCTGGGTAAACAGGAAGTCGTTGTTTAAATCTGTACTTTCTTTCTTTACTTTGGCAAGACGATTAGCTGGTTAGGGTCGATTTGTCTAGGTCATCAAGGGATTCATTAGAAAGTGATTCTGAATGTTTGCTTGGAGAGATTAGTGATGCACGTACGAGTCGCCTCGAAAAACAGCGGCCAATTATAAATAGTTGAGATGTCGATCTACTGAATAATAATGTCTCTATGTTAAAATTCGGGTTAGTCTAGAATTACAATCCAGCCTCATCAAAGATGATGCTACGGAAGTTTTCTAGTCGCTGTCTTTTTTTTTATCCAAAGACATCCGGGGGCTTTTCGTATCTAATTCTCGACCAATTTTCACCAATGCTGTTAAGCCTACAAGACATAGCGTATGGAATTTTTTTTATAAAGCAATTCATCAAACATATATCACCGACCACCTTTTCCCCGAACTCATAGCTAAAAAACAAAAAAGGCTCCTCAGTGGCTTGGTTGGTTTGGGGTTGGCGTACCACCTCGTTGGCCGCGAGTTCGATTCTTGGGCTTTCCATTAAGGTATGAGAGAGGTGTATTTCTGGTGACAGAAGTTCACTCTTGACGTGGTTCGGAAGTCACGTAAAGCCGTTGGTCTCGTTGCTGAATAACCACTGGTTCTATGCAACGTAAAAACACCATACAAACAAACAAACAATCATATCTAATAAGATTAACCGCAAAACGAAAGGAAAGCGGAAAGGAAACGATCATCATTTGGCATCTTCGTCCAGCCCGGAGAGGAGCCCACAAGGAACACCCGAAGCATCTGCTGCGACGCCCGACCAGCCTCCCATGCCAGCCCATCTGGCATCTTTGGCATGCTTGCGGTTGGAGGTGCGAGCGAATTCATCTTTCCAATGTTTGTTTATTATCGTTTAATGGTTACGATTTCGCCTCCAGGCTCTTGCAAATTCATTCGAGCGTGCTTCTCTCGCTTCACTACTGGAGGTTTCTCGAAGTTGTCGTTTATGTCTTTAGAAGCAACTGGACGAGTTATTAATTACGTCATTGTAAACTGATGAGGCTGGTGCGAGAAACTGACAAGTTTTTGTGAATCATTATATTATACGGTAATCGAAGGACTTCCGGCAAGAATTAAATGTTTACCCCCTTAATGAAGAATGATTAACTATCGTGAAAATATTGATAGAAGGGATTTTGCTGACTCAAATTTACTATATATAAGGTATTTTAACCAGATATTTGAAAGTGATCCATTCATTGACTCTTGCAGGACGGGAGCGTAATTTTTTGTCCAAAGAAGTAGGAGGTTGGCGGGTTGGGTGAGAGGGTGGGGAGAGATGAGGGCTGTGAATTAGCTTTCCCATTTGACAAATTCGACGCTGAAAGAACGACCTAGGCAAACAAAAGGCGAGCGCAATGACGAGTATCGGAAGAATGATCTCATGTGAAATAGACAACGATTCTGGTGATGACAAACTCAGTTCAGATTGAAACGAATAAGAAAAAAGAAAAGAAAAAAAAAGGAAAAGGGCGAACGTAATGAAGAGTACGTACAAACACTTTGGGAAGTTTTGGATGCTGTGGGGGGAAAAGTAGGTAAATCTTAGTGTGTAAACTCTCTCTCTCTCTCTCTCTCTCTCTCTCTCTCTCTCTCTTCTCTCTCTCTCTCTCTCTCTCTACCCTGATAGAAATGTTCCTGAAGTCGTGACGTACAATTCCCAGTCGGTGTAATAGGCCGTGGAGGCTCCTCATTTTTGTCTTACACCCATTTAATAGACGGAAATGGATTTATGAGCGATCCCTATACGGTATCATCGTCGTCGCTTAGTTTACAATTAACTCTCCGGCCTGCCCGACCGCCCCCCACGGCCCCCCCCCCCCCCCCCCCCCCCCCCCCCCCCCCCCACCCCCCCCCCCCTCCCCCCCCCCCCCCCCCCACGGTCCCCCCCCCCCCCCCCCCCCCCCCCCCCCCCCCCCCCACACACCACACACCCCCGACAATCCGCGTGCCCTGCTCTCCCTACCCGTCTATTCGTTTAGTTTCGTTGCTTTTCCTAAATGCTTAGGTAGTAGTTCTAGTAGTTTCGGCATCATTGGTGAGTGACAGATCTGGGAATGTCATGACTTATAAAAGCGTCTGAGCGCCCGTTTGGGGGGGAGGGGGGGAGGCGACTGTTAAGGCCTAAAGGGCCGGTTGTAATGGAGAAAAAGAGAGAGAGAGAGAGAGAGAGAGAGAGAGAGGGGGGGAGAGGGAGAGAGAGAGAGGAAGCTGCCGAGATCTGACCTAAATTTCCGGTGATGTTTTAACAGATACGCTAGAGAGAGAGAGAGAGAGAGAGAGAGTAGGGAGGGAGTGAGAAACTGGTTGCTTTCGCTTTAGACGGAAAGTTTGATTCGGAGGAGCTAAAGTTGGGACGAGACACTTCGGATCGACTTGAGAATTTCTCTAATGCGAGTAACGAGCGTAGAGTCATCCGCTGTACATCACTGTAGTTAGACGCTTCGATGCTGTAATTCGTTACTGCGAAGTATGATTCTTTTACATTTCATCTTTTTTTATAAGGGGCGTTCGATCATGCAGTGCATTACGATAAGCCGTGACCAATGATTATCCGACCATTTGCCGCGATTCGTACATTTCAACTGAATTTCCGAGACATTTTACCTGTTCTCTGAGAAGGCGAATTCAGAGCAGAAACGCACCAGTTTTAAAAGTGTAGCGTCTAAGCTATGATGTCTGACAGTCGGTTTTCAGTAAGAATAGAATATTATTTTCTTGAGAATAGATCCAAAGTAGAAGCTCATCGCATCGCATTCAGATCTTGGGTTTCCGGGTTATTTTCTCTGCTTTGTGAGAATGATTTCAGCGTAGAAGCGAACGTACACTTACCCACGAAGTTTTCAGAAGTTTCTCCTCAGTTGAAAAAGTCCACGAAAGGGAATTTTAGAATATTTCCTAACACAATCCAAAGTTAATTCATGGTCTAGTGTGATGAGTGGTTGTGTTCACCTGCTGAGTCACAGGGGCCTAGAAGTATAGTACTAGATATTGTTGTTCTAGTATCTCTAGTGAAAAGTCATCATTAACTGAAATAAAATGATTATACCAAATCAAAATAATCTAAGAATAAATTAAACACATTATTATTATTATTTTTATTATTTTTTATTATTATTATATTATTATTATTATTACTGAACTTAGAACCTCCGTAACGAGGGTATAATATTGACAATTAGAAGCCACAGTAGTGTTAGAAATATATTTTTGTACAATGCTAAAGATTACTAGGATTGTACAAAAATATATTTTTAACACTACTGTGGCTTCTAATTGTCATTATTATTATTATTATTATTATATTATTATTATTATTATTATTATTATTATTATTATTATTATTATTATTATTTTTTTTTTTTTTTTTTTTTTTTTTTTTTTTTTTTTTTTTTTTTTTTTTTTTTTTTTTGCTCTATCACAGTCCTCCAATTCGACTGGGTGGTATTTATAGTGTGGGGTTCCGGGTTGCATCCTGCCTCCTTAGGAGTCCATCACTTTTCTAACTATGTGTGCCGTTTCTAGGATCACACACTTCTGCATGAGGCCCGGAGCTACTTCAGCCTCTAGTTTTTCTAGATTCCTTTTCAGGGATCTTGGGATCGTGCCTAGTGCTCCTATGATTATGGGTACGATTTCCACTGGCATATCCCATATCCTTCTTATTTCTATTTTCAGATCTTGATACTTATCCATTTTTTCCCTCTCTTTCTTCAACTCTGGTGTCCCATGGTATTGCGACATCAATGAGTGGTACTTTCTTCTTGACTTTGTCAAATCAACGTCACGTCTGGTCTGTTTGCACGTATCACCCTATCCGTCCTGATACCATAGTCCCAGAGGATCTTTGCGTGATCGTTTTCTATCACTCCCTCAGGTTGGTGCTCGTACCACTTATTACTGCAAGGTAGCTGATGTTTCTTGCACAGGCTCCAGTGGAGGGCTATTGCTACTGAATCATGCCTCTTTTTGTACTGGTTCTGTGCAAGTGCCGGGCATTCGCTTGCTATGTGGTTTATGGTTTCATTTTTCGTATTGCACTTCCTACATATGGGAGGAGATGTTATTTCCATGCTATCAGTTCTTTATTCTTTTTGGACATATCTGGTTCTTAGGGCCTGATCTTGTGCCGCTGTTATCATTCCCTTCAGTTTCCTTCTTTAGCTCTCCCCTCTGTAGCCATTGCCATGTGTCATCGCTTGGCCTAGTTCTTTAGTCTGTCTCATATATTGTCCGTGCATTGGTTTGTTGTGCCAGTCCTCTGTTCTGTCTGTCATTCTCCTGTCTCTGAATATTTCTGGGTCTTCGTCTACTTTTATTAGTCCTTCTTCCCATGCACTCTTTAGCCACTCGTCTTCACTGGTTTTCAGATATTGCCCCCCCCCCCCCCCCCCCCAGTGCTCTGTTCTCGGTGTTGACGCAGTCCTCTATACTTAGTAGTCCTCTCCCTCCTTCCTTTCGTGTTATGTATAGCCTGTCCGTATTTGCTCTTGGGTGTAGTGCTTTGTGTATTGTCATATGTTTCCTGGTTTTCTGATCTATGCTGCGGAGTTCTGCCTTCGTCCATTCCACTATTCCTGCGCTGTATCTGATTACTGGCACTGCCCATGTGTTTATGGCTTTTATCATATTTCCGGCGTTGAGTTTTGACTTGAGTTTAGTATCGCCTTGAGTCTCTGCATATATTCTTTCCTGATCGTGTCCTTCATCTCTTGGTTTTTATATCCCCTCCTTCCAGTATTCCCAGGTATTTGTATCCTGTCTCATCTATGTGTTTGATGTTGCTCCCATCTGGTAGCTTTATCCCTTCAGTTCTCGTTACTTTGGCCTTTTTGTATGTTGACTAAGGCGCATTTTTCTATTCCAAACTCCATCCTGATGTCCCCAGATACAATCCTTACAGTCTGGATTAGGGTATTATTATTATTATTATTATTATTATTATTATTATTATTATTATTATTATTATTATTATTATTATTATTATTCAGGAGATGAAACCTATTCATATGAAACACTCTCACCAGAGGGGCCATTGACTTGAAATTCAAACTTGCAAAGAATATGGTGTTTATTAGGAAGAAGTAAGAGGAGGTATAAAGAAATACATAAAGAAGAGATCCCACTTATTAAAAAAGAAAACAATGAATTGATATATAGTTTCTGTTCTTCTTCTTATTCGTCTTCTTCTTCCTCTTTTATGAGGTCTTGAAACAGAACTTGATCCTCATCTGCCTCGACCAAATGACAGTCTCATTCAGTGAGGCAACTCAGCAATTCTCTCACCCAAAAACCACCGATTCGACCTTCGATGGGTAATGGAGGCTTTGAAAAAAGTGGGTCACGAGGATCTTATATATAAAGAAGAGAAAAAAAATTATAATAATTATAATATCCCACATCCTTCCTTCATTAGGGTCTTCCGTTCCCTTCTGACGTTTGTCCGAAGGAACGAAGCTGGATGCATCCTTCGTATCCTACGTTTTCCCTTTTGCGGTGAAAGGGCACGGCCTATAGAAAATTTAGGCCTAGCTTTGCTTTCCATCTGCCTTGGGGAACAGATAGGCCTAAGATATATTTAGGTTATGTGAAATGACTTTACTCATGCCCCATAGATTTAAAAAAAATAAGGAAAGAAATCAGTGAAGATAATTGTAATAAATTCATAAAGTTTAAGTTTTTGAAACATTGAAATATAAAAAAAAGAATTGTCAGTCGAACAAAACATACAAGAATTAAACGTGGGATCAGATGCAGAGACCAGATTAATAAAACTGTTAAACTGTTGTAAAAGATTATACAGAGAGAGAGAGAGAGAGAGAGAGAGAGAGAGAGAGAGAGAGAGAGAGAGAGAGAGAACGGGTGGAGGGCTAAGGGGCGCATTTTCCGCAGATTCACACTGAATTACCTCATAACAGCCCGCTGGAAAATTCATATTGATTTGCATTAAGCTGCAAAATTATAGAGTAGCATTAAATGTATGACCCGTATTCACACATATACACAAAAAAATATATATGAATATATATATATATCTATATATATATAATATGGTAATTATATATATACATATGTATATATGTGTATTATTATATGTTAATATTATATACTGTATATATATATATTATATCTTAATATATATATAATATATAATATATACATATAATATGCGCATATATATATATATATATATATATATATATATATATTATACTTACATATATAAATATATATATATATATATATATATATATATATATATATATATATATGTATATATATAAAGCATCATATGATAAGATGTAAGATCTTAACTTAATATGTTACGACTTTCATGCCAGCGCCTGGTATCATTCAGTTCGTTAAGTCCAACAAGGTCAAAAGTGGTGCATAGAACGGATATTCAACCCTGTATCTGGGTGTATCTGTAATTCGACAGAATATAAACAACCATTTAGCGAAACCTGAAGAGACTCTGAAGAAGTAATATTCATCCGTACTGTCACTGGATTTTCACCTGACGTTTTCTGCTGCTTTCTGCTGCTTTCTTCTGCTTTCTGCTGCTTTCTTTCCGAGAATCTGCTCGTTAGCAGAGGCAGAATAGCAGGTGTGTCAACATCTGGCACACGGTTCGGGGAAGGAAAAGGAATTACGCAGCGCTCAACAAACACTGAAAGGAAACCCTGGTGGTTCGGTTTGAAATAAGAGACCTTGAATAAATTTCATTCACAATTGCCAGGTTTCTCTCTCTCTCTCTCTCTCTCTCTCTCGTGTTAAAACATAGTGAGTAAATCTCATAAACATCGGCCTAAGTCTCTGTCTCTCTCTCTCTCTTGGGTAAAAACATAGCGAATCTCTCTCTCTCTCTCTCTCTCTCTCTCTCTCTCTCTCTCTCTCTCTCTTTTATTATAAACGATGAAAGACTGTGAGTAAATTTCATTCATATTAACCTGTTCTCTCTCTCTCTCTCTCTCTCTCTTCTCTCTCTCTCTCTCTCTCTCATTATAAACCATGAAAGACTCCGTGAGTACATTTCACTCATATTAACCTGCTCTCTCTCTCTCTCTCTCTCTCACAGTGTACTAGCACGTCTACGTGCCTACGTATACTCGAAGTCCGAGTGGAAGAGAGAAAGAAAAAAGAAAAGAGAGAGAGAGAAAAAAAAAGGAAAAAGAAAGGCGAGATGAAAATGGGGTTCCCAAACATAAGAGCCGCGGACGCCATTTCAAATGAGCCGGGCTCATCATGCCTTACTGATCATGTAGGTCAGAGTAACGCTTTCATGTGTTTTTGTTGTAATTTTCCCATTGAATTTTCATCTCCGCTCATGACCATCGCCTGCCTGAAATGACAGACGCAAGCTGTCATGATGATGATGGTGTAGTTAGATAAGATTTTTGCGAGGTTTTAGTTTTCTGCAAAAGAAAACTATTGTGCCGGCTTTGTCTGTTCGTCCGCATTTCATTCTGTCCGCACTTTTCCGTCCGCCCTCATCTCTTAAAAACTACCAAAGCTATAGGGCTGGAAATTGGGAAGTTGATCTTCAACCCTCCAATCATCAAACATACCAAATTGCAGCCCTCTAGCCTCAGTAGTTTTTATTATATGTAAGGTTAAAGTTAGCCATAATTGTGCGTCTGGCAATGACATAGGCCAGGCCACCACGGGCCCGAGGTTAAAGTTTCATGGGCCGTGGCTCATACAGCATTATACCGAGACCACCGAAAGACTGAAATGTTTTTGATGACCTTGGTTAGGTTAGTTTAGATTAAGTTAAGTTAGGTTAGGTTGGGTTAACTCAACTGTAATTCTACGGTTAGTTTTTGAGATAATGCGTCCCGCTTTTTTCATATGTGTGGGTTTGTGTTTAAGCCGAATATCTTCAGAACGGATGAACGGATTTCCGCGACTGTGAGTGAAAGCGGAGCTTTTGACGAATGTTCTCTTTTGTCATTGTAAAGTATGGCGATTTTCCCATAATTTTTTTTTTTAGTCTCATCATCGCTGTGATATTTATCATCCTGTTCATCATTACCTTGCAGTTTTCTTGAATCTGGCGGTGTCGATGTCGCTGCAGTGATCGCCCGCTATTTTGGATGCGGCGAAAATCTAAGAAAAACGAACCTTTTACAAAAACCATAAAAATATTCAAAAATAAAAAAGAATTGCAGGGAAAGATTGCACAGATTACTAGTCAAATCATGGAATGAATTGGCGGTTTAATAACGAATGAAAATAAAATCGAAGCCGAGGAATATAAGTTTCTGAACTGGTGTTAACGGAGCATCATCGAAGAATTTCCTTGTCGTTGTAAAAAAAAAGGAGAGCTGTCATTTTTTTTGTATCTAGAAATATGGGTTACGGTGGCACCATGCAGTCATGTCGTACATTATGCATAATCTATATATACAGGATATGCATATTCATATGTTTATCTATGCAATGCACGCGTATTTAGATATATTTAGAGACGACCCCAGCTCATTAGAAATGCTTGCAGTGTACAGGGGAATTATTAAAATGGTAGCCATGTTACTAGTACACACTTATATATTAATACACACACAATATATATATATGTGTGTTGTGAGTATGTATGTATGAATGTATGTATATGTATGCATATGTTTATGTTTTTACTTCATCTTCGAGTGGATGGTGCTAAAAGCGGTGCTCCGAGGAGCTTTATTTTGTGGGATTGCTCTATTTCTTTAAAAAGAATCAAAGATGATCCAAAATCTCACTGTTATGATGCAATATATCCGGCTGTAGATGAGATGACCCTGTAATATCACTTTTAATGCCACTCTCGCTTCGTAAATTTGTTATTATATATAATTTTCAAGTGCGTCCACCTTCGATTACCAGAGTAATCAGACTTACAGCTTACTTGGGGCACTTGTTAAAGTGTACGTCAAATAGCGCATTGTTTCACCAACGAAAATTGAAATAAATACGCTATATTTTATGAGAAATTGTTTAACACAGATTATTTATTTTTTACATTTTCACTCTAATAGAAAGAACGTAAATATCCTATCCTAAAATTCCTGTATCTTTATTTCAACGCGAAACTTTTGTCAGACCTTTTTAGGTTTTGACATAGGGCTTTCTTACGCCCCAAGAAGAAGAAGAACAACAACAACAACAGTAACAAACTAGCTTGTAGGCTTACTCCCCGAGTAAGCGAAAATGTTATCGAAATATACCCATTAAACCGTTACCCGTCCCATCTGTGCTTGTTCTCTCGTCCTCTTTGTTCCTCAAACGGCCTGACCTGAAGGATATATACTGCCACGACCGAAATCATAAACCGATCATTAACCATTTAGTGCTTTTACATCCGGCGTTCGGTGCCTTTGAACAGCCCCGTGGCCTATTTGGGTCCCTGAGATCGTAGTAGTAGTGTAATTCGATCGTTTGGGCCCGCGGTCTAATTGGCTTCAACGACGCCACCTCTGTTGAACTTTCATGAAGGTCCTTCTCTCGACGATCTGTCAAATTCTTTTCTCTGCCTATGACGACTCCGTGAATTCCCAGCTGAACTCATTTTGGGGCTCTGGGAGATCGTTTGCGAAAAAAAGCGATTCTTTTCCCAGCATTAAGATGCTAAACCGGGAAGGGGGGTGGGGATACGTGACGTCACGCAACGCAGGAGAGGGATACGACGTTCGCACGATCTCGGTTAAATGTGGGGATGGGGCTTTGTAGTAGATACTATTCTCTCCTTTCTGGATGTGAATGCTGCATAAAAACGAGGGATTAGTTACCTGGAGGCAAATGCTGCTTAGAGACGAGGAATGAGATACGTCTCTTAGCTTTTATACTAAGACGATGACCATGAAGTTCGCATCTAACTTATGTGCGCACATTTCTAGGCTTGGTGCCACGTCTTTCCAGCCTCACTGGATTTAAATCTTTGCTCCTTCTCGAAGTTTATCGTAGAGGAAATCCAGCAAGGCATAGCCACACGACATATATCACGTCACTCCCCATGTCATCTTCATCCGTTTACCGAAAGTGGGTGAATGATGAGAAAGATATGATCACGATGGGTGGGAATGAAGAATTTCACCTTCCAAGACATTTACACGCGGTTAGAAATTAGCATTTGAAGAATACGTACATGCAACACACTACATATGTACGTACATGTATATAATGATTATGTACTATGTATGTTCCCAGGAGTACGCACAGAAATATACGTATATGTAGTGGTACACAAAAGTTTACTTATTAAGTTATGAACGCATAAGTGATTGCATACAAAAATGAATAATAATAATAATAATAATAATAATAATAATAATAATAATAATAATAATAATAATAATAATAATAATAATAATAATAATAATAATAATAATAATAATAATAATAATATTCTAAGGGGTCCACAATAATAAAAATGCTAAAAGTTCGTGTATAATTTATAAAAACTTTCTAATAATAATAATAATAATAATAATAATAATAATAATAATAATAATAATCAATGAATCAACGGATAAGTAAAAGTCAGTCAAACCTTGCAATGTTCATCTCCCAGAACGGCATCGTAAATGTCTTATGACTTGCAAATTGGTCCTCGTGGGATGTTTGGATTTAGGTTCGCTGAATATAGAGGCCACCGTATATCCGAAATCACTTGACTTGTCGTCATCACAATCGAGATATGAATGCGATCAATCATTCACGCTCATTGGTCAGAGAGAGAGAGAGAGAGAGAGAGAGAGAGAGAGAGAGAGAGAGAGTTTTTAGTAAGTTCAGGACTCCTTATGTAGCTCATCAACCCACTATTGGTTTTGATAACTAATGATATGTTTTATGATTATATATATATATATATATATATATATATATATATATATATATATATATATATATATATATATATATATAAAATCATGACAGAGTTCTATATAACCAAAAGATTAAAGCTACTGGGAAAAATAGATAATGATCTCATTTGATTTCGAAAATTAATAAGGTCTTCGGTCTTTTCCCGAGGTCTTTAATCTTCATGCGAGAGCGCGGCAAATAAACATAGCAATTAAATAATAACAGAAGTCTAACACAATACCGAGATCCACTTCTTATGAGCGGGCATCATTAGTATCGATAATTCTTTTATTTTTTTTTTAGAGGAAACTCTTGTTAACACTGGTTTCGTTTATAGTAGGTTTCGAAACCCAGGGAGAAACCGAAAAGATTATCATCTGGGGACTTCACAGTCCATTTCGTGTGGAGTCTTTGGGAACACAATTTTTTTTTTTTTTTTTTTTTTTTTTTTTTTTTTTTTTGTATCACAGAATTCCTATCAACAGCTGTTCTCGAGATTCCTAAAAGGAATGGCCTGGTCTTCAAAACCGACCCCTTCATTAACTTCATGTTCGATGAAGCCTGTAAAGAAGAACTAGAGGTCATCATAAAGGAATTTTTAATAACTCGAAAGACAAACTTGTCTTGACCATGATTTTAGGAACAGCTGTTCTCGAAGCTTCCGAGGAATGATCAAGGTTTTCATAAAACATTCCTTGATGAAGCTCCGCGTCTTCGAGAAGTAGACAAAAAGACCAACAGTCTTCGCAATCACTTGCTAGTGACTCGAGAGAAAAACTGAGGATTTCTGAACATGATTTGAGGAACAGCTGTTTTCGAAAGCAACTATGAGGACTGACCGAGGGGTCGTCGCGTGGGTATGTGGGCTGGGTATTCCTTGTGCCCCGGGTCGATGAAAGTTGACTCCAACCAAACAATAGAGGCAATGTAGGAAATTGGACATGAGTCGTTGCATTTTTGCAATAATTAACGACCTATTTATCATCCCTGGTCTTTTGTTCACTCTTTCTAGAGCGTTTTAAATATTTGTTATGTGATTTAACATTATTATTATTATTAGCTGAATAGCTAATGGAAAATACGGGCAAAAATGATTATGTATGGTCTGGAAGGCTCCCAGCTGTACACTCAATTTTATTATTATTATTATAATTATTATTAGCTGAATAACTAATAGAAAATACATATGTAAAAATTATTATTATTATTATTATTTCGGGGGAGAGGGTGGGAAACTCTATCACAAGAGTATATACAATGTTCTAAATGGTCCACAATAATAAAAATGTTAAAAGTTCGTGTATAATTTATAATTACTTTATAAAAGTTTTCGAACCCTTCCCTTGGTTCATCTTCAGTCCAAAGATGAACCCAGAAAAGGGTTCGAAAGCTTTTATAGTGTTTATCAGTTATAAACGAACTCTTAAGATTTTTATTATTGTGGACATCTTAGAACATTATTATTATTATTATTATTATTATTATTATTATTATTATTATTATTATTATTATTATTATTATTATTATTATTATTAAAAAATTTGCCCCATCATCTTTCTTAGACTTTCTTCTTTGCTGGTTACATTAAAGTA
>NC_087215.1:73528618-73533618 GCF_015104395.2 Macrobrachium nipponense | reverse complement strand
TGATTCTCGCTTTTCCATTTCTCTTATTAGTTGTGGATTGTGTTCTTGATGATGATACTGGTCAACTTTTTCTTGTTGATATTACAGACGCTCAAGAATAATTGTGCCAGAAACAAAAGAAAGGTTTGGGCAAAAAGGGCATCACAGGCTATTTTGATGGCCGAGAATGAATTAATTTTCTAATCGAATGTAGGCGAAGGAACAGAAATAATAATAATAATAATAATAATAATAATAATAATAATAATAGTATCAAAAAGAATAAGTTGATAAGTATCATCATCAACTAACAGAGAAATAAAACAGCGAAAATCATAAAACTCCCCATTGACAAAAACAGGCTCTAATATTGTGTCATAGTAATTCCAACGAAGGTAGTCAAGTTAGTCTGCCGCTAAAAATTTCTTGTAAAAAAAAGAAAAAAAAAGAAGGCTGTTGGAATTCTTGCTCTTTAGCTCGTATTTGCTTTAGTTGCTATTATAAATTTTATAAGTTTCTTATATTTACACTCGCTCTCCTGTAGTAAAAGTAGGAGTAGCATTAGAGTGTGGTGGTATGGTTCAACATGCTTCATGATTGTTATACTTTTGTATATACGTGATCGACATAACATTCTTAATAAAAGGCGAAATGCCCTCACAGTTACACATACGAAACCGTACGCCAGGTAATAAAAGTAACTGATGACAGAAAGTCTAGATTGCGTTCTGCACAATTTTCCACTGAACGAAGCCACGAACATTTCAAGAACCATTTTCTTGACTTACTCGTGGGTGCGTTCAGTGGCCAATTGCGGCGCAGGCGTAATGATAAAGTATAAAAGGCCTTTTCGTAACCTCTATTACATGGCAGAAATTTGCTGTCTTCTGTTTTCCTTTTATCGTGTCTTTTTATTTTTCTAGATTTGGCAGATTATAATTCACGTCTACGATATATATATTATATATATATATATATATATATATATATATATATATATTATATATATATATATATATATATATAAATATATATAATATTATATATTATGGAATATATATAAAACATTTATATATATATAAATATCTATATATATAGAGATATATATATATATATATATAATATATATATATATATATATATAAGTCATATCACATTTCCGTGATTCATATACATATCGAGCTACAATGTCCTTTAATATCTAATTCGCTCTACCTCGGAATTAATATATTTTCATATATGCTTAACCGAAGGGGAATTTTTTCTCGATAATAGATTTGCCTGGACCAGGGCGCGAACCTATGGATCCTTTCAAACCCAGGAACGTCAGTGAAGCTTTTCCTACTACACCACCGCGAGAGGTTTGAAAGGATCCATAGGTTCGCGCCCTGGTCCAGGCAAATCTATTATCGAGAAAAAATTCCCCTTCGGTTAAGCATATATGAAAATATATTAATTCCGAGGTAGAGCGAATTAGATATTAAAGGACATTGTAGCTCGATATATGTATATGAATCACGGAAATGTGATATGACTTATAGATTGGCTACGTGCTGTCAAAAGCACTACAAACACTACCGGAGTCGAGGTGGGTTGATGTTGTCTCCAAACCAACTAATTACCTGCGCGCAAAAGGTATATGAGGGTGAGAGGCGACATGAACTTTTAACCTCTCGCGGTGGTGTAGTAGGAAAAGCTTCACTGACGTTCCTGGGTTTGAAAGGATCCATAGGTTCGCGCCCTGGTCCAGGCAAATCTATTATCGAGAAAAAATTCCCCTTCGGTTAAGCATATATGAAAATATATTAATTCCGAGGTAGAGCGAATTAGATATTAAAGGATATTGTAGCTCGATATATATATTATAATTATATATATATATATATAATATATATATATGTATATATCTCTATAGATCTATATTACTATCTATACTATATCTATATATATCTATATATATATAGATATATATATATATAGAATATATATATATTATCTATAGGAAATTATAAAATAATATTTTATATAAAAAAAAAAAAAAAAAAAGATATAAATTAATATATTATTATATTATAGATTATAAATATATTAATAGAATATTAAATATATATAGATATATATATATATATATATATATACTATATATATATTATATTATATATCTATAGATATATATATATATATATATATATATATATATATATATATATATATATATATATATATATATGTGTGTGTGTGTGTGTGTGTGTGTGTGTGTGTGTGTGTGTGTGTGAATATGCACGCGCATTTACAAACAAGTACTACAAATGCACTCGTAAAGGAAAATAGACTGAAGGTCGCAGCCATGCATTAAAAATAATCATTTTATATAATGAACTCCATAAAAAAACAGGCTTTAAACAACACACAAAACCACTAAAAGATAATTTCTCAATACGATGAAGTCTCGTACACTAATTATTACGTTATTAAAATCATTATGATGTCATTAAATTTATGACGTTTTAAAAAACTGGGGCATATAATAGGACTAATGACCCTCGAATCATTCTAAATTATTGAGTGTGGGATTGAGCACCGATTAGTAATTAGGTCTTGGTGGACCGAGGAGAGCTCTTCATGGTCTACATCCTCCAGGAGAGAGAGAGAGAGAGAGAGAGAGAGAGAGAGAGAGAGAGAGAGAGAGAGAGAGATGCCATTATTACTTCCAGAATTTTCGGACGCCGTATATTGTTAAGTTTATGAAGCCTCGTTGCACGGTGTCAGATTCCACTGAGAGAGAGAGAGAGAGAGAGAGAGAGAGAGAGAGAAGATACCATTAGGCATATATACTTTGTTTATTATTCAGTATTAGTGTTGTTTTAAATTCAATCGTGTCTCTTGTTTGATTTTTGGTAATGCTTCTAATTACACAGCACACACACACACACACACACACACACACACACACACACAGAATAATGGGTAATTTAGCGTTTGTTTAGTTAAGTGCATCGCCGAATCCGGGTCATGCCCTCAGATGTCACGACCTTCGACCAGGGCTGTTATAACAAGCAGAAAGGCGTATTCTTAGCAGCCCTATTGTAACACGAGAACCGGGCCTATTGCTTGCTTGCAGGAGGAGCCTGCGTGTCATTTTTTTGGGGTTGGGGTGGGTTTTGGGGGGGGCCTCCATTAGAGGGCAACTGCTGGGTATAAAGCTCACTTACCAGGGCAAACACCAGCGACCTTTTACACAGAGATGTGAGGTCAGGTCGTCTATAAAAAAATGAAAAATAAAATTTTAATGATAATTGTAATAAAAGACAATGATTCTCGAAAGTAATGTGTACATTCATATCATTGTATGGAAGAACGCGTTTCCGGATATTATTATCATTATAATCATCATCATCATTATTAAATATTATTCGTCATGATGACCATTAGCCCAGTAAATGAATGTGGAAAATGAAAGAAAATGAAAGTGGGCGATACAGCTTAAAGATATATATAAAAAAACTGATAATGAGCCAAAACGAAAATGTTTTAGATCAACAAATAAAAGGCACTCTATCTAGTGATATAGACAACTGAGTCTCTCTCTCTCTCTCTCTCTCTCTCTCTCTCTCTCTCTCTCTCTCTCTCTCTGTTTTCTCGATTCTCACGAGCTCCTCTGAAGTTAGAACCGAACTTCTTTCACCCTCTTTCCGAGATTTTTATTTTTTTTTTATTTTTTGCAGATCTGTTCTGGAAAAAAAAGGAATAAATTAAGTGCACCTGAGATAATCCTAAACAAAATAGCAAAAGAATTATTATTATTATTATTATTATTATTATTATTATTATTATTATTATTATTATTATTATTATTATTATTATTATTATTATTATTATTATTATTATTATTTCGTAATACCTTCTGTTACTTCTTTCAAGTGAACAGGGTTCATCTGAATAATAATAATAATAATAATAATAATAATAATAATAATAATAATAATAATAATAATAATAATAATATCAAAACGGAGTAACAACGACAAGATACTGAGAATCTGAGAGGAGAACGAAACCTATAATTCATTGATAAATAAGGATATAAAAGGATCTTATGCCATTTTACACCTTACCGCGCCTACCAACCCGCCATAGGCAACGGTCCACGCTGGCATAAGGCCACCTTAATCGAAAACCAACGATTGTCGTTCATTCTTCGCTTTAGCAGACACACGAGAGGTGTTATATTGAGAGATAGAGCCAAAGGTGCATTGTTCAACCCACGTGGTGCACTGTAGGCATTACTTAAGGGTCGTTGCAACGTCCCTTCGGCCCCTAGCTGCAAGCTCTTTCATTTCTTTTACTGTACCTCCGTTCATATTCTTTTTCTTCCATCTGACTTTCCACCTTCTTTAACAGTTGTTTTAGTGCAGCTGCGAGGCATTCCTCCTGTAACACCTTTCAAGCCTTCTTGCTGTCAATTTCCCTACCAGCGTTGAATGACCTCATAGTTCCCAGCGTTTAGCCCTAGGCCTAAATTCTATATTCTATTCCAATCTTTAGGCTAGAGTTGGGATACGAGGCTTCAGCCAGACCCAAGACGCGAAAAGCCAGGTTTGGAGACCTCCCGTGTCGTTAACGGTGTCTAAGCACCGAAAGAGAGAAAATAATGGACGTCTTGCATAACAGGGCGTCAAGTTCGCCTTTTGTCTTGCTCAGGCAAAAGTACATAACTGTGGCCGTGGGAAGCTATTGGTTTTGTCGCAGTTCAAACAGGAACTGGTGCCAGCCGTCGACTCCTCCTCCTCCTCCTCCTCCTCCTCCTCTCTTCTTGCAAGTTGTGCGCGTGAGGGAAGCTCCTACCATTCTATTTACTTATTTTTTATTTATTTATTCAGTCTCTTTGTGGCTTCACATCGAAAGTTAATGATCTTCCTCCATTATTCCTCGTCAGTGCTTGAACTCGTAGCATTTATAAACATTGAATTATTTCATTCGTACTTTTCGAACGACGTGAACTGATATCCCGAAAGTCGGCC
>NC_087215.1:73491118-73523618 GCF_015104395.2 Macrobrachium nipponense | reverse complement strand
ACTCACCTTCGACCGTGGATTTAAGGAGATTCTTTTGAAATATTTGCATGCTACCTTAGATTTCAAAAAAGGGGCAAAAACTCTCGTTAAGGGATTGCGGGTTTGTTTAGGACATTCCACGTCCCGCTTTCCAGAATTTCAAACGATATTTAAAGGAAAAACCAAGAACTGAGACATCCCTGATGAGGCTGATGACAACGAGAGAAGAAAACCTCACCTATGTGCCATTCAGACGAACGTCCGTAATTCCCCGGTGGCCTGGAATTGCCTCAATCCCCCTGGAATGTGGAAAGAAGAGAAAGTCCGCTCCTTCCGTTGGCAAAGCTAATTAACACGTGAGCGAAGCCGTTGGGAAACATGCTCAAAGACTTAATTGAAACATCAGTTACGTTTTTACACGCAATTACCGCCAGTCAACGAAGATGATTGATCTCCAGACGTTAAACTTTGGTTATTCAACGCTATGTAATGTCAGTGAATGATTTTGCCTTCGTAAGAATTGTAGAAAGCAAGAAAACCTCTTTATGTTTTATTACTGCGTTGTTTCTGCTGTCGCTTTGCAGTCCAGACAGCAGTGAAGAATTCAGGTCAACTGTGGAATGTTCTAAGTATACGGACTATTCTTCCTCCCATTAATCCTGGGTGTAAATTAACGTCTACTGGTGATTCAGCAACTCAGCAACGCCTTTTTTTTTTTGCTTACCAATTGACTAATTGTTTAGAAAATGACGTCGCAAAAGCAATGGTCATCGGCTCTGAGTAAGAGGGTTTTAACGGAAAATGCATCTGGCATTTCAGGATTCAAGATTAAAAGTGGTGTCACAATGTGTTTGACATTTTGGGATATAGATTTTTAGCCATGTGTCAAAATTTATTTGGTAATTGAGGATATTAAGGTTTGAAAACGACTAAACAGTAAACACACAATTCGGTAACTAAACAAAGGAATAATAAATATATAAACAAGACTTCCTTACGTCTCAATTCTTTTCATTGACTTCGGAACTGTGTCAGATCTAATGACGATAATAGCCTATCCAACCCGTCAATAGCCGTGTAACAATCAATTCCGCACAGGAACGGTACCCGTAGACGGCGTGATTGACACCCGGCGCGTTGATCAGGAACAGAGCATCCGGTTTGCAGAGTCACCCTGGAGGCCATTTCATTGTTATGGTACCTCAGTCGTTCTGGGTGGTTGATTTTCTTAAGGGTTTAAAGGAGATGATTGTCGACTACACGTGATAGGATGTTTGATAATTATTCCAGTGAAGCGACGTCAATGCTTGTGGTCAGTGTAAGTATCATTGACAGGATGGGGCCATGCTAATCAATACAAATAGATTTTTTATGTAAGATTAAATAGTTGCCAAAAGCAAGTGACACTAAAGTGAAGGGTTTCTCAGAGCTTATCCGAGGATATTATCCAAATCCTAATAAGACCGAGGAAGGAAACGTATCATTATTTGTATATTATCTCACTCACTCAATTTTCTGGCCTTACTGTGGATCCGTGCCACTGTCAACAAACTTCAAGGTTTGTTTTGAGTTACTGTGCATGGATTTCTGCGATATGACTGCCCGCTCCTTACCTACGCTTTTATGGAATTTCACCATTTTGCAGTCAGATCCTCTTCTTTTGGAGATTTTTTTCCCAGATTTTGTGCTAGAAAGTTCTTGTCATGTACATGCAGTTTAATGAAGGAAACTGATAAGGTCAAGATGAAGAATGGCTGAAGGATTGACTATCAAAGGTCTAAGCAGATCCTTACTGAACTGAGGGGCCACCTGTGTAGCGAACATATTATTGTATACTAGTTTTTGATAGTTACCCATTCGATTTCTGACCCAGTCCGTCGGTGCCTTTTTCCACAAAATGGAAAAAGCACCAAAGGACTCCAAAGGACTTAGTGTCCTGAGTGCTTCAGTGTCGTTAGAAAACGGTAATTTTCTTGTACGTACAGCAGAGCTTTCTATCTCCTGTACCTCACTGGCACAATTACGAAGCGTTCATGTGATAAGTGAGGAAGCGATAAAAACCCAGGATATGGTAATCATCTCTCGGGTTTCTCCTCAGCTTCTTCTTCTTCTTCTTCATCTTCTTCTTCTTCTTCATCTTCTTCTTCGCTAGAGGAGTGATACGTCCTGATTCACAAGCACTTTCAACCACCATTTCCTGTTGCTTGGAGCAAAGATTAGACAATTCATTAGCGTTGGCTCTAAATCGTCTGTCGTCATTTTCTCTTTTTTTTTTTTTTTTTTTTTTTCTAGCCACGATTTCATGTTTGTGATTTTTTTCTTGTACGTCCGCGAGCGTCAATAATGACTGAGTAATTAATTTTCAGTGATATGGGAATTTTCCATTTTCAATTTTCTGACAAGTTATGATAATTAATTTCAATCCGTGAAATTTTAAGTATACCTAATCCTGACGACATTTTTGCTGCCTTTCATTTCCCACAAGGAGATATGTAACGAGTGCGCTGCTTAGAAACGAAGAAATGATAACAAAAGATAATTGCATTACTTCAGTGTTGAAGCTAGTAAGTGATGTCACGGTCTTGCCAGAGCTGCAAATTACTGTGAAATTCCGGCACTTAACTGAGAAAGCTGAAAGGGACTCCATGTGCTGTGATCAGAAACACTTGCTTCAATAAATTGACAATGTTTGAGTATAACAATCTTTACAAGTTATGCTTGGATTTTGGTTAAAGATTGCCGGCACACATAAAATGCGTCCTGGGGATGCGTCACTAGGCCTGAAAAAAAAAAGGACTAATTTGTTATCTCAGCTAATGTAATAATGATGCATAGCAGTGATGGATGTTAATATCCCTGCACTGGTTTGGTAGATACTGTAGCATTGAAAGCTTTGAGTACACACACACACACACACACACACACACACATATATATATATGTATATATATATATATATATATATATTATATATATCTATTATACATATATATAAACTATACATATGGGACAATGATATATAAATGCGAAGGATGTTTTGTATCTCCACTGGATTGGTACTTACTAAAGCATTGATATCTTTCAAGTTTATGGATATGTACTTCCTACAGCAATATGTGCACTTACTTTTGCATTGATATCTCTGAGTATATTGGTATGTACTTACTGCAGCATTCAAATCTCTGAGTTATGGATATGTACTGACTGCAGTAAAAAAATCTCTGAGCATATGGATATGTATTTACTGTAGCATTAAAATCTCAGAGTATATGGATACATACTTATTGCAGCATTGAAGTCTCCAAGTACATGGATAAGTACTTACTGTAGTTAGGAAGTCTTCAAGTACATGGATCACACCTTGTTATACAAAATTAATCTTTGACTAAGCCGCTTGCAGACCAATTTCCATGCAGTGTGTTTAGAAATCGCAGCCATGAAAGTAATGTGAAAAAGAAAGTTAATCTGAATTCAAGCTGTAAAACACATAAAAAAAAAGATAAATGAAAGAATAATGATGTCAGGCTCATAAATATCAGGTAATTCCATGTCTTAAGTAATTTCATTACGTGAACCAGACCATAAACCGTAACATGACTGTCAGAGATTATAATTATGGCCAGAGTGGAACAAATTCCTGGAAGGTACATTGGCTTAAAGGGGGAGGCAGAGACAATAAAATTCCATTACACTAATTTAACTTTAGGTTCATATCATTTTCATGTTCACGGGAATATTTATGTGATTTCTTAAATTGACATAATTTATTTTTCGTTTTGATAATAATTGTCTAGGGGATCTCACCCCAATAACCTATTCTTTTCACAAATGTTGACTGAAATGGTGCCAAATAGTTTTCTTATTAGGAGAGAGAGAGAGAGAGAGAGAGAGAGAGAGAGAGAGAGAGAGAGAGAGAGAGAGAGAGTACTATGAAAAAAATTTAATTTGATTTGAGTGCAATCTTTAATGCAACATTGCATTTTCTCATATAGTTATTACTTCGGAAATAATGTTGTAGTTGTTAATATTCACAAATACACAAAACACATCCCTTCTCATGCACACACACATATATATGTACTCTATTTAGGAAAAGTAAAAAAAATACGAATATTTTACCCCATTCTTTTCCCTAATCGCAGTGTACGACTTACACAAGATTAAGTTGGGTCTCAGAAATTCCTCAAATATTAGTGGCCCAGGCACGCTCGCGAGACTTGCCTAAGGATGAAACGCTGACCTACATGTATTTATAACCGGGAGAATATTTCATACCAGACACGTTACAGAGAGAGAGAGAGAGAGAGAGAGAGAGGATACCAATATGTATATACTTATTTTTAATAATTAGTATTGTTGTTGCTTTTTATTTCGTTATTTCGTAATTTCTTGGTTTATTTCCTGGTAGTATTTCTTTATTGCTCCCTTCCTTATGAATTTATTCTTTTCTGGGTGGTTTTATGTTCAGTGATGCTCCAGTTATTGATTTAAACAAAACAATATCCAGAGGGAACAAATAAATCTCAAGTAATTCAACAAGGTTCAGTCAGTCACAATGACGACGAGGAATCCAGATTCCGGAATGACGTGCTTGTTTTGTTCGGAAACCCTCCTGCCTCTGTTTTGTGGCATTTCACGGGAAGTGAGGTTACTGGTGTATGTGTGTGTGTGTGCGTGCGTGAGAGAGAGAGAGAGAGAGAGAGGGAGGAAATGAAATGTGATCAGGAAATGAGAAACTATAAATGGACGAGAGGGAAAAGTGATTAGTTAACCCAACCAGATTGGATCCGACGTCGGATTTCGAACCGGTTGAAGTTAGGGTAAGAAAGGTGTCAGCGTCGTCCCGCATATCAACGAGTTCCATCTCTCTCTCTCTCTCTCTCTCTCTCTCTCTCTCTCTCTCTCTCTAATCAGGTTATAGAAAGTTTTTACTGCTGTCCTCAAAGATTTCGAGTTCCCAGGCTTCCGCCGGTCACAAGAGGTTACGTTTCAAATGTTCGTCTTGCCAAGATGCGTGAATATTTTTTTTTTTCAAGAAGAACTTTCAGAGTTTCTTGAATGGTTTCCTAACTTGATTATATCATTTATTACAAATGATTTAAAAGTGTTCTTTTTTTTCTAAGTGTTTTTTTGGGGGAAGGTTCATTTCATATAAACAGCTGATAATTAACGAAGTTTTTTTTTCTTGCAAAGCATTTCTTTATAAAGTCTTTAGGTATAAAGTAATATTTTTCAGTATTTGCTGTTTGTTTCAGAACCTAACATCTTCACTATTGTGCACTTACCCAAGCGATGGTGGGTGAACGAGGGAAGATTATGAGTGAAATTCCCATATTTACTTATGTAGCTTCATTTTCTTAAGTGTACTACGTCAATTGAAAAGTGAAATCAACAGTTCTGTATATATATATATATATATATATATATATATACCTATATATATATATAAGTATCTATATTTGTATATATATATATATATATATATAATATATATATATATAATAATATATATATAATATATATATATTATATTACACACACGTATAACATTGGAACGAGGATCTCATATACTAATATTTTGACGTGTATTCTAATATAGATATTAAATTGGAAAGAAATGATAGAAGAAATTAGGGAAGGCGTAAATTAATAATATTAAATTTAAATGGATAGAATAAATTAAGGCGTATAATATAATAATAATAATAATATAATATAATATAACGTTCATCAAACAAATGTACAGGCTTTCATAAACACTTCGGTCACGCATCTGCCAAGTTTAGAATCTGTGAATGTATCTAAACATGAGAGAGGATTTAGTGCTCACGATAACTGCTGAATTTTCTTGCAACTAGTAATAAAATCCCATAAAACAATGTTCTTTTTTTTATCGCAATGAATCATGACTTGCCAAAAAGGATTTTCTTTGAAACATGTGAATTCCACTTTACGGGTTATGGCGGTTTTAAATCAGTTGTTATGGACCACAAACTTCAAGAGAGCATGGGATGATCTATCTCTCGAACATTATATTTCCGAACCAATTTGGGAAGTCTTTTCAGTGCTATCTTTATGGGAAGATGTCTTGTTGATTTAAAATTGCCGTCTTTCACTGTCTACTATAATCTTTTACCTGTGAAGGATTAAATCTTTATTTGCTAAATGTTTGAAGTTTATCGTTGATGAAAATATCGGCAGACTCTGAACGGTATAAATATGTTTGTTCTTTTGTTATGCAACTTGGACTAATAGAAGGATACAATGTATTTCTACTGATTTCTTTAGTCTGTCAAACATTTCTTCGCCGCAATCGAGTTTTCTGTACAGCGTATAATCAATGCCACCGAATATAGATCTCTCGGTGGACTCGGTATAATGCTGTATGAGCGGCGGCCCCTGAAACTTTAACCACGGCCTCGGTGGTGGCCTGTCCTATATCATTGCTAGACGTATGATTATGGTTAACCTTAACCTTAGACAAGATAAAAACTACTACGGAGGCTAGAGGGCTGCAATTTTTTCTTGTACAGAAAACTAAAAAGGATAAATGATAAAAAAAGCTCTTCAATTTGCATAATACGTCATTGAGGTAGGACGGTAAACTATGTTATCCTTTCCTGACTTACCCCCTTCCCATACCATCCACCTCCTCTCGATCCCCCCCACCCTTCCTGAAATGAATCTCTTTGAAAATAGGTTTGTTTTAAGATTTGCATTTTTGCCGTTACACTAAGCTGGCCACGCGCTCTCACGGGATGTTGCTTGCTCGAGTACCCGGCAATTCCTGCGCTTTGATGTGTACATTCACGATGTATCATATATTGATACATTTGCCATAAATTTGCCACATTGTAATATTCACGTCATGCTCTCTCTCTCTCTCATGGAGAAAAATGATAGGAAAATTGACGTGTAGACTTCGGTTGCCCTACAAACTAGCAGCCATCTTGTCACGCTGTCGTGAATTTCCCACGTGGACTTTCTTATGACACGCCAGTGTGCATGATCACATGGCTGTTGTCTGTTCGCCTGTCTGTCTGTTTGTTTGCATGCTAGCTGTTCAGGCGATGTGATGATACGTAGCGTTTTCTCATAAGGAGGTGGAAGAGACTCAGAATGAGGAGTAGCGTAGAATGAATGATTATCGAGCGTTATTCGTTGATTCGTTGATAAAGAATCTAGTCCTTGGAGTAAGATGATTTCTCTCTCTCTCTCTCTCTCTCTCTCTCTCTCTCTCTCTCTATATATATATATATATATATATATATATATATATATATATATATATATATATATATATATATATATATATATATATATATATATATATATATATATATATATACAGTTATGTGCTTATACCCGCAAAAGCCTGCATTTACATCTGATCTGAATTTCTTCCCAATTTCTGTTTGTCTGTCGCGTCTGTCTACCTGCTCCTTTCTCCTCCAGCGAAAATCTAACGCGAGAGAGAACAGGTGTTGTTTCTTTTTTATGACATGTTAATAATTTTATCACTGGCTAATTTGCACGAAGCGAACGTCGAGTTCGAGTTGAGAGCGACCTCTAATGATTCCCCTTCTTTTCTTTCAGGTGAGTGTGTCTAGTGGCCTCCTGGTCGTCTGGAGAAGGTAATTAAAGACGATTAGGCCAGGAATGAGAGTAAGTAGAACGTCATTGTGCACTCGGCGATGTTGTTTACGTTTCCGGGGCATTAGCGAGATGATGGAGGAGAGAGAGAGAGAGAGAGAGAGAGAGAGAGAGAGAGAGAGAGAGAGAGAGAGAGAGTCTTAATGAAGACGTAGAGGAAATTGGACGCCGCTTACAAGGTTTTGCTTTTGTGGAACGTGTAAAACAATATTTTTTTATTGTAATCAAATATGGTTTTTACGTTTTCTCCGGAGGTAATCATCACCTTTATCTACATTTTGTGAATTATTAAGTCATTTATTTAATTCCACTACTGCGCTGAATGAACAAAATAGTTCCCGGTGCTTGCGCTTGTCCCTAATTTCGTAAGCCACGCATCCGAAACATTACTTTTTTTTTTTTTTTTTTATCTTAATTAGCTTGTGTTTTGGTTATGATATTCTCCCTGCTAATTTCTGTTTTTCTTCTTATGAGGAATGAAGCAACAGTTGAAATATCAATGAGGTTTCCTCCAACTTGTACTTTTAATGATAGATTCTTTTGTCAATTCAGTTGACATTCTCATCGAAGTAATATTACGTTAACTCCACTGTTATTTCAGTTCATACCAGTAATTTTCATATGATTTACTTCGTTTAATCAAATGGAAGATTCTAAATCTAAATGTAATATAATTTGGCCGTCCCCACCCCTTCGTAGCAAAAAGATAAATAAATAAATAAATAAATAAATAAATAAATAAGTAGATGCTTCATTAGCGGATATATATCTTGCACTGTTGCAAAGAAAAATGGCCTCTAATGAAGCCTCGCTTGGGACCACGAGCTCCTCCGGTTTGGACGATCTGCAAATTCAGTCAATTTGGTCCAGAGTTCCAGCAGATTCTAAAGGGAACTGGGATGAAGAAGTCATTGCGCAGGCGCGCTGAAATCTAATTACGTGTGGAGGAGAACATTAAGTCGCAAATCAAAGTTTTTTCCAAGGTTCCTAAAAAAAAAAAAAAAAAGGGGGGGGGGGTGGGGGGGAGGGGCAATTTTTGCAGTCGTGACCCCGAACGTGATGGATTTCTACGGATTGAGGGAAAAACAGATGGCCCCAAAAATTGCCATTTGAGAGACAAGTAGCTGTAAAATCCCCAATGGATTTGAAGTTGATTATTTTCCATTTGAAGACGAAGTTCCGTGATTCAAGGGTCTTCTTCCCACCTGACGTAACTAGAAGGCACGTCCACAAAAAGTATCAGAGTTCACGAGGACGAGGAAAGACGGACACAGCGGCGAAAATAAAAAGGAAAACACCACAGCCATACAAACATCGGCCTAAAAAAACCCGATTACATGTCCGACCGACTCCGCGCGAGATATCGGTCAGTATTTCAAGTGCCTCGTCGAAGAACCGTTAGATAGCCGTAAGTTACCGATGGTTATAAGGTTTCAGTCAGCGTGCGACGACGGTCAAGGCGACCAGCGGCGGCGGCGGCGGTCGCTAAGGTAACGCCCGTGACCGCCGGAAGTGGCGGTTGACGGCGGCCAGCTCCCTGAAAGAAGTCGGAGTTTCGTGTTGTCTGTGTTTTTGGAAAAGGTAATGCGTTTCGGAGTGATAGGCTTCGTCTCGCTGACCGTAATGGGTGGCCTCGTTCCAGAAGTATTCGCATTAAGCGAACCGTTTGCTTTAATTGACGGAATGTGGACTCGGCAGGCAGAGTCCTGCAGTGGGCTTCAACAACAGCTGTGCTACAATCCACAACAACAACAACAACAATAATGAACTAAGGAACCTCTGTAACGAGGCTATAATATTGTTAATTAAAAGCCACAGTAGTATTAAGAAAAATATTTTTTTTAAACCTTGTAGAAAAATATTTTTAACACTACTGTGGCTTTTAACTGTCAATAACAACAATAACATTAAGAATTGTAGAATTGTTATAATGCACCATATTCTCAGAATGGACTTGGCCTGAGATGTCGATCAGGTTTTATGCCTATATGTTTTTATTCGCTGCAAAAGACAACAACAACAACAACAACAACAATAATAATAATAATAATAATAATAATAATAATAATAATAATAATAATAATAATAATAATAATATGTCTTATTAAAAAGAATGGCAGAGTTAACTGAATTTATCTTATGAAGAATTTTCTCTATTTTTCAAATAATAAGAAATAGAGAAAATTCTTCATAAGATAAATTCAGTGACCTCTGCCATTCTTTTTAAGAAGACATGCATCCGAGAAGGTCTGCTTCCTGCTAATAATAATATTGATAATAATAAATTTCCTTTCGTCGATGCAGATTACACAATTATATCAAGCAAATAAACAGGCTCAAAGATACAATAACATGCGTTACTTAGGATCTCGTAGTCAATGTCCAGTCGAACTCAGGATAACAGTACGAAAAAACAGTAGCAGCATTACTGAATGGTAAAATGGCATCCTATTTTATCGGTCATTTTTAGTTTTTTGAAGAGAAAACTATTGTACCGGCTTTATCTGTCAGTCCGCTTTTCTTTCTGTCCGCACAATATTTCTGTCCGCCCTCAGATCTTGAAAACTACCGAATTTAAAGGGCTGCAAATTGGTATGTTGACCATCCACTCTCCAATCACCAAACACAACAAATGACAGCCCTCTAGCCACAGTAATTTTTACATTTTTAAAGGTTTAAGTTAGCCATAATCGTGCTTCTGCCAGGCCACTACCGGGCCATGGTTAAAGCTTGGTGGGTCGCGGCTTATGCAGCATTATACCGAGACCACCAAAAAATAGATTTATTCTCGCTGGCCTTGATTATACGCTGTAGCGGCTGTACAGAAAACTTGATTGCCTTGGGCGCATTGTTTACTTGTTGCCAGTGTGGACAAGAGTGCAGATTAACTCACTCTTGACGTATGATGGTTTACTGCGACCCGGCGTCTGACTGTCTACTAGATATGTCTGGTATTCCTTAGTCTGCTCGTGGAGTCTTGCCAATTCTGTGGGTCAGTGTTGGCGATCTTTCAGAAAAATGGTGTACGTACGTGATTATCTAGTATTTAACTCGACTGTTTTGATGCAATGAGGGGAAGTTAATTTTATTTCGTTTCTCACCTTTTCTTAAAACCTTTATGTTTCCCTGCAGGGGGATTTCCTTTCGGAAGCTGCTTGGCATTATAGTCGGCTGACTCTGTTCATAAGGGTTTTCAGCTAAAGATTCAAAGAAAGAAACATTATTTGGTGATAGCTTGTATAAATTCGCATAATAAAAATCATGCTAACTTACATAATTACCCACATTTTCCTCTGCTATTTTAATCTAATAAAATCCTTAATAGAAAATCGAGCCTAGTTATATGAGCATCTAGTACTTCCTCTGCATTTTTAGATTAAACAGTTTTCTTGAACAAATCTTGCGTACTTACGTAATTATCTGATATTGAGTAGGCAATTCAATATTTCGACAAGTTCTCTAAGAAATCTAGCGTTAACGCAGTCATCAAACCATGCCTTTCGGAATTTCAATGCTGCAGCAGCAAGCAATCAGACTTGTACGAGCGCATTTTTGTGTTTTGTATCACATACTTCGGAAGCTTTCATTCATTCTTTGTTAAATAAACTCCTTTTCAGTTGTCTGTAAAAGAAAATTGTTGCGCTGGCTTTCTCTGTCCGGCCTCGGATCTTAAAAGCGACTCAGGCCAGAGGGCTGCAAATCGCTATATTGATCATCCACCCTCCAATCATCAAACGCACCAAATTGCAGCCCTGTAGCCTCCTTAGTAGGTTTTATTTTGATTCAAGGTTAAAGTTAGCCATAATCGCGCATCTGGCACCGCAACAACACAAGCCACCACGGCCGGCTGAGAGTTTCAAACAGCAGTATATATTATATATATATATATTATATAATTATATATATATATATATATATATATATATATATATTTATATTATATTATATTTATATTTCATATTATATATATATATATATATTATATATATATATATATTTTACACATACATACACCCCCACACATATTCATATTTATATATCATGTATACATACATATATATAATATATATATATATATATATATATTATATATATATATAAAATATACTATAAATAATTATATATGTATATATATAAATAATATATATATATATATATATATAGTATATAGTGTAAATATACGCATATATTAAATTCATTATAAGTATGTGCATATGTATATATCATAAATAATTTATATATATATATATATATTATCTATCTATATATATATATATATATATATATAATCTCATTCCGAGCGTCCTGTTAGTTGAAATTTCTCCTTAGCAATGTAAAAATGTTAATCCAAAATACATTAAATATATATATATCTACAAACACCCACGCACACACATATAATAATATATATATATACATGATATGTATATATATATATATATATATATATATCTATATATATATATATATATATATATATATATATATATTAATCTATTTTTATATATATATATTGTATTATATATATAATGTATTATATATTATAATTGTACATAAGTGTGTTTATGTATTTGTATATGTATATATGTATAAATATATATTTTATTTATATATACATAAATAATACATACTATGTATATTTATATATATACATAAATAATATATATATGTAAATATATATAGTATATATGTATATATATATATATATATATATATATAAGTATATATATATATATATATATATATATACATATCTATATATATATATATATATATATATATATATATATATATATATTATATATATATATATATATATATATATATTACACCGCACACAAACAGAGACGTTGCGAATGGCCCAGTATTTACAGAGAGATTAAAGGTCGAGATTGGGGTATCACGGAAATCCACGGGTGTCACCGGGTGACAGTAATTATACGTCTTATTTCGTGAGGCGTTAAGGGTTGCTCTCAATCTGTTCTGTTTCTGGTTACCCTTCCAACACCTGTTCGTTCGTCTCTCGAACTGTTTCCAAAAGGAAAATTTCGTTCGACATTTTACCGATCAATTATCATTTAAAAATAATTTTTTTTTTTGCTTTTCCATTATTTTTCCGTAATGGTTTTCTTGAAAGTTTGGCCTCGTACTATTTTGTTATTGTCTTCAACATTTTTTCTCTTTGTTTATCACAGATTCAATTGATTGTGTTCATATTTTCTCGGGTCATAATATTTTCTATTAATTGTCTTCAATATTTTCTCTCTGTTTGTTGTTTTCGGTTGATTGTCTTCAATAATATTCAATAATATTCATCAAAATTTATTGAGTATGTTACAAACTGAAGTAACTGTCCAATAACCATAGTCCCAAAGTATTCATTAAATATGCAGAGAGAGAGAGAGAGAGAGAGAGAGAGAGAGAGAGAGAGAGCGAGGAAATGTCATAAATGCAATAAGCAGTCTCCCAAGTGCGCTGTGAATAAGGTTTATGACTGAATTTAACGAAGAAACATGTAGAAGAGGGTGTTCATACGTCTTGACTTATCGCTGCAAAGTGTTCTGTGAGAGAAGTAGTTCGGATTCATGAATGTTAATGACAGGGGAGAAGAAGGAAGTAGTAGAAAATCAGGGAGGTATATGTATATATTTGATAGATAATATATATATATATATATATATTAATATATATATATAATATATATATATATATATATATATATTTGTGTGTGTATGTGTGCTCGTGTGTGTGTTTATATATGTACGATGAGCATGAAACCTGAAATTTTTGAATTTCGAGATACTATGCAGCAAAAGTAAAGTTGTGGATCATTTTACTAACAACATTTACTTGAACCATTAAAGATTGAGGAAACCAGACGAATTCAAAATAATAATGACAATAATAAAAAAAAAACATCGAGTGCACCTCACAAAGGTCTTTTAGAGAGTGCCACAAGCCTCACTCCTGACAGCGGTGCCAAATTAGGCAAAAAGAAAGTTCCTTCTTAGCCGTCTGTCTGCTGCTTCTGCTGAGGCCTTTGCTACACTTCTTGGAATCTGCCTACTTTTCTTAACGAGAGAGAGAGAGAGAGAGAGAGAGAGAGAGAGAGAGAGAGAGAGAGAGAGAGAGAGAGCTCTTAGCCTGATGATGATGCTACAGAGAGAGAGAGAGAGATATAGAGATAGCTCTTAGCCATGATGATGATGCTGCTGCTTTGAGAGAGAGAGAGAGAGAGAGAGAGATGCCAGTCATCCCCCTCATTGGCATTCCACTCACCCAGAGGACTCTCTCCATAAGTGGTCGTCTACTCTTCTGTAACCGCCTTTTCTCTCTACCCTCAGCTCTACCGGCGTGATCATCCCCGCTTAGTGAAGTCTTTTAACCTTTTCTACTTCCTCTCTCAGTCTCCCATCGACCTTACCCCTCTCCCCTCCCATTCCATTTTTTCCCGCTCCTTCTTCCTCCATCCCTACATCTCTTTTCCTCCTGTTCTCTACTTGATTTCTGGCTTTATTTTCTTATTTTTTTTTTCTCAGCATCTTCGTCCATTCTTCTGTGTAGAGACGGTCCTTCGTTGTCACAAAGGCGGTTGTCTTAAATGCTTACCTTACGCTTCTTGAAATATATCATTGGCTGCCCAAGCGCAAGAAAGAGCCCGTGCGAGTGTAAGGTCTTCAACTAAAACAGCGGTTTTTAAACGTTTTATTATCACAGCCCCCTCCCCCCAAACCCTTCCTCTAGGAGTTGGTTCTTTCCTCCACGGGACCCTTGCATCTATGAGTTGAATTATTCCCTCCCAGATTAAAAGAGAGAGAGAGAGAGAGAGAGAGAGAGAGAGAGAGAGAGAGAGAGAGAGAGAGCAGGGGACTCGAGGGATAGGGAGGGAGGGAGGTCAATAATTACAAAACATGATTAAACCCCAACGAATCTAACCAGAGTAGTAGACTATAGGAAGCTAATGTTATAAGACGACACTTTTGCATATTTGCATAGACTTCTGTATACTAGTTCTCCACAATCTTGTGAAGAGAATAACGAATATAATTAGAGAATTTTCAATTTTTCTCGGGGCTCGCGCCTCCCCTGGAAATATCTGACCACCCCCCCCCCCCCGCCCCAATTGGACTTGTTCCACATGAATGTGTTTCATTTGAATAATAATAAATAGTACTACATAATACCTGCTATTTCAAATATTAAAAGAAAACAATGAGTTCTAATAGATTTTAATGACGTTTTACCTGGGAAAAGTTGGTAATTACTGTTAATTTCAGTCGTAACTGCTAATTTCTTTATTTAAGTCTTTCCTTTGTCGGTACAGCCTTTAAATCTCATTGAATTAAAATCAATATGAGAACAAATAACCGTATCGACGACTTCATAATTACTGCAGTTTCGTCTACTCAGATATTTGAACATTAAGTGACTGCAATGAGAGAGAGAGAGAGAGAGAGAGAGAGAGAGGGTGTTCTGAATATGATAGTTTCCTTTGACATCCATGCCAACTTTGAGAGAGAGAGAGAGAGAGAGAGAGAGAGAGATAACCTGAGTCACGTTGATGACACCTGAGTTCCATTTTTCAACGGGGCGCGTTCAGTAGCAACATTAAGCGAACGTTTAATGGCAATTTACCCGAGAAACGGACTTTCTCTTGCTCGTTTTTATTTTATTTTTTTTAACGCTAACATACATTTCGTCTCCGGGCCCACAGAGAATCCATGAGACAACTGTCCACAAAAATCTCCGATTAAAATCTGTGATTCATGATGGAACGAAGTCCAGAATATGATTGAAAATGACCCGATAACGAAGCTGAACGACACGGTTCTCACACGCATGCGCTTGGCGTCATCGTACCTCGAAGAGAAGAAGGAGAAACTTAAATGGGTTATAATAGGTTATCGTTGGTTATGATGACAAGGAATGCGAGGTGCTCTCTCGGGAAGTTCTCCCAGAGAGATGTACATTGTTAATGGAATCTGTCATGGGACGCCACGCCCCCTTTTTTTACCTATCTCGCTCTAGATTAGCGTTTCTGCCTTTTATTTGTGTTGGTAATAATGTACTTTTTTTTTCTTAGTTTCAGTTTCATTCTGTTTATTTACGTTTTAGTAACAGTATGCATTTCAAACGGAGTTCAGTTTGAAATATCGTTTGATTTGTCTTAATGGGAGTCATTTGAAGGATGGAAAACTGTGGAGAAAGTTTAAGAGCGTCAGCTGAAATGTCTCTCTTAATGTGCACGAAGAGACTGAAATATTTACCTGTCTCTCTCTCTTTCGTTCAAACACACGCACAAACACACACACAGCTGAGCTCATGAACACCACAGAGGAGTGCTTAAGAAGGTAAAACGACCAATGTCAATTAGAAGCTATACTAATGGATATGTCTGTCTGTATGTCTAAATCCCAGACGCCTTGGCTGGGTAACCAAAGCAGAATAAATTGCAAATCTTATCAAGTAAAACGTGTTCGATGATATTTTTCAGGCAAATACAAACGCGTGATTCAATCAAAACTGTGTGACAGTCTCGTCTGAGTAACATAATAATAAAAACAAACTAGAAAAATATAAAACTTTCTAAACATAATCGCAAGAAAATAAAAATAAACTACCACATAATTTTAAATTCTGATAACTGCCTTCCTTACCCCATCTACTTTTCCAACCACACGATGGAGAAATACGAAAATGACCCGTTGACATCATTATCAGTTGCTGCTTCTCGTATCTTTTCCGCTTTCTTATCCTTGCACACACACACACACACACACACACACAGAGAGAGAGAGAGAGAGAGAGAGAGAGAGAGAGAGAGAGAGAGAGAGAGATTGGTTGTTTTGTAGTACCTTTTCGTGAAGAAATAAATGTATTTAAGTAGTTTTATATATATAAGCATATATATACACTTGTGTACGTATGTATGTATACACAAACATATTTGTATACATATATGTATATCTCAAATATAAAAGGCCCATTAAAACGCTCTGGTTTAAACCAGAGTGTTTTAAAGGGCAGTTTATACTTGAGACATATCCCATTTTAACAGAATTTAATTTCCAGTTACACCACACACACAACACACACACACACACCAACACAAACACACCGATATTTGGGAAATTAAGGTGATTATATATATTATTATAATCTATATATATATATATAATATATATATAATACATATAAATACATACAATTATATGCCAGTATGTATCTATTTAAAAACGTTTGAAGTAGAGAAAAAAAATTAATGGATGAGATCAAAATCAAATACCATAAGACGAGTGGTTTCTGAGATTGCCAGAGAGAGAGAGAAGAAACCAGGGACATATATATGTATACATATATATTATATATATATATATATAATATATATATATTATATATATATATATATATATATATAGTGCGCGTACGAATGTCCAGGTGAGCTCCCTCTATCCCTTTGGTTTTCCTCCACTTGCAATGCGTACGAACGCATTGCGTAATGACAGCGTGAACCAGGAAACGCAAAACAAAAGAAAGTCGGGCCAATAATCTTCTATTACGCTGGTGATGAGAGCTTAGGTATGCTTTAATGATTCCGTAATACCTGCACTTTCTAAAAGAGAGAGAGAGAGAGAGAGAGAGAGAGAGAGAGAGAGAGAGAGAGAGAGAGAGAGAAACTCTAATTACTAGAGCACTGCGGCCGCCAGGTTAAATTCTTTCCTCGTCACTCTTAGAAAACTGGTCTCTCTCTCTCTCTCTCTCTCTCTCTCTCCTTATTTAGTAAGATCATGCGGAATCATCTCTACTGACACAGCATCGGGAAATCAAACATAAAAGAAAAAGAAAAAAAAAGAAACACGGATCCCAACCGTTCAATTAACCCAGTTTTCTCGAACAGGTGTTATTGGAAGGACTCATTAGGGCGTAAAAAACAAAGGTAGGGAACGGGAGATATTGGCTGATAGGGCCACTCTTGGTGGGAGGAAATATGGAGTGAGGTCATTAAGGAGGTGTTTTATCTGTAGAGTGTTTTTATTTTTTATTTTTTTTTAAGAGATTGATCTTTCGCCGTTAGTATTTCCATGAAGCTTGGCGCCGATGGGAGGTAGGAATGTGTGTGTGTGTGTGTGTGTCTGCCTATCCACCCTTTCACCATATGTCAGAATGTCAGCCGCCTCTCCACCCCCTTTTCCAAAATTGCCTGCCTCAAAAGGAGTATTCCAAATTATATGCATATAATATACTGAAAATCCTTGGTCACAATTCCACTTCCCCACTTGAAACTGACATTTACCCTTAGGGAGAATCACCCCCACCCCCCCCCCTCCCCAACCCCCAGGAACCCCGCTGGTTGAGACCTCCTGTCATTTTTCTTCTCTATTCGCTAACCTAATTTCTTCGGTATTTTTTATTCATTCGCCACCTTCACCATCATTATACTGGTCCCCCTCATCATCACTCATTTTCATATCTCTCATTTTCATGGTTCAATTTTTATTTAGTCTTTTTGTATTAATCTTGATATCCCTGTTTAGACTTGCCTACTCACTCGTAGGAAGACTTTCGCCTGATAACTAAGGTTTCTGTTTACTTACGCACACGGACACACACACATATATATACAGGGTGTAACACGGGTTTATGCAAGAAAAGGTCATTCTGAGCGGACAATGTTCTATAGACATATGCATTTTAAGGCTTCGTTTATCGGCGAGGCGAATTTTTAAAAATAACCGTTATCATTAAATGGCCAAGCAAGATGGCGCGCACGGGATGTCGGAGTACGCACGGCTATGGGGTTTTGGGGAGAGTTACAAGTGCCAGACTCTATGTTCAATTTGTGAGCAAGAGACTGGAGTTCCAGTAATGTGGAATATGTAGATATGATGTTTATTTGTGGGTTTTGCAACAATGAATTCCACTGTCATTAACAAAGGAAATAGGCGGTTAGGCCGATGCGATGTGAATAGAATACTTCCAAATCAATTGTATTATATAGATAATGAACAAAGTGGAAAGATGCTAGTATCACTGAAACCTCCTACCTCTCCGTCAATGGCATTCACTGGAATCCTATAAAGGAAAGAAAAGCAAGCCGAATGGAATCTCCCCCTCCATCAAAGACACGCCTATTCACTAACCACCGATCAAAGATTTAAAACGTATTTGAAAAAATCTCTCGTTCTCCGCCAAAAGCATTCATCACACACCAGTCGAAGGGAAAAACACACTTTAAGAAAATGCTTTCGTCTCTGTCAGATGAAAAAGAATGAGAACATTATGGAAGATTCACTTTCTTCAATCTTTCCTGAAAAAGGTAGTACTTACATTCGTGCAGCAATCGAAAGAGGTGAAAAAACTGACGTTGTTCAAAGTGCAGTACCTCCCCTACCTGCATTCCCTCGTCATCATGACTGCTGTCATTATCACTCATTCAACATAGGCCTAGTCCTGACTCCTGATTCAACAATTCCGTGACATTTACATTACTCTCTTGACATGTAAAGCTAATCATTAAAATTAGATTACAGTGAAGTCTATTCGCGGGTGATTTACTAATTGGAGGGACTGCAATGTTACGTTTTTCAAAAACTTGCGAGAGAAAACTCATGATTAAAAGACTAGCAATCCAGTTGCCTGATGTATCACATCAACCCTTCCCCTCCAGCCACCTTCTCCCTGACTACTCAGACATCGCGTACGCCATGTTGGCCGAGAGGCAGCGTTAAGTAAAACCGGTTATTTCAAAAATTCGCCTCCCCGGATAAACAAAGGCTTAAAATGCATATGTCTATAGAACATTTGTTGCTCAGAATGACCTGTTCTTTCATTTCTCGAATATTTGCATAAACTCGTGTTACACCCTGTATACACACACACACATATAATATATATATATATATATATATATATCTATATATATATAGATATATATATATATATATATAGTACTAATATACATGATATAACACACACATATGTCTACTTAGCAATATCATGTGCCTACTTGCGTAAAAAACCTCGAATATAATATTTTCGGAAACAAAGTTAACACCCTGGTAAAGTTCGCTCAATATTTCTTTGGTCGACGATTAATTCAACTTACTACGAAGTCTCTCTGTCACATTGCTTCTGGTCCAATTAAGCCTTTCACAAGTTCACGTTCCATTTCTCGATGATCAGGGAAATGTGATAGAATGTGAAATACTTTCTATAAAAAAAAGAAGAAAAATTGTCGGAATTACTCTTCCAGAGAGGATGCGATGACTGGATCAGCGCAGCATTGCATGGGTTGAATATCGATTAGCGCCACATATCGCTCTGTTGTTTGCACGCGTCTCCCTGTGACAAATGCCTATACTGTGCATTCTACATTGTACATTCCTACAATTGCGCATTCCTACAATTGTGCATTCCTACGTTGCGCATTCTACAATTGTGTATTCCTACATTGTGCATTTCTACAAACTGTGGGGCGCCATTCGTCCAATTGTGCATTCCTACAATTGCGCATTCTTACAATTACGCATTCCTACAATTGCGCATTCTTACATTGTGCATTCCTACAATTGGGCATTCAAGCATTATGCATTCCTACATTGTGCCTTGTGCATTCCAGTATTGAGCAGCCTTATGTTGTGCATTCCTACATTGTGCATTCCTGTATCTGAGTCATTCCTTTACATTGGTGCATTTTCCTGTATTGGTGCATTCCGCTGTACTGAGCATCCTTACATTGTGCTTCCTTGTACCTGAGCATTGTTACATTTGCATTCCTGTATTGTGCATTCCTGTCCGAGCATTCCTTACATTGTGCTTCCTGACATGTGCTTCCTACATTGGTGCATTCTTTACTGGTCATCTCTACATTGCTCATTCCTACATTGCGCATTCCTGTATTGAGCATCCCTACGAATGCCAGATGGTATCATGTATATTTTGCAAGTAGAATCAAACAGTATTTATTATTTGTCTAAGAAAACCTGGTCGATCCGTAAGATCCTGTAACCATCTGCAGAAGTGGAAGTGGTATGGGGGTTGGAGAGGGGTTGGCATCGGTACGGGGTTAGGAACCTCAAAGCCCCGAAAATATATAGAGAATTTGCCATTTGTGACGGACCTCCTGCGTCCCCGGAGATTGAAGAATAATGGGGGTTAAGTGGCAACTTTCCACCCACGTAAAAAATGGCGCGTTTTCCCCCAGAGATGACGTTTAAGCATCTTTTCACCACATAAAAAAAAAGCACAAAAACATTAAAAAACAGCGATTTGCAAGTCCTTCAATGACTCACGTTACAGAGCAGCAGCAGGAAGTTGTAACGTCCCATTACTCGAAGTAATGACTGATTTTTTTTTTCGCAACCTCTCAGTGCTTATCAGTAGGAATGAATGACAATTTATCACTGTTCAGGAGGAAGTGGTACGTAACTACTTTCACTGTTCTCGTGGCAGGTAAATTGGACCTCTTTACGACGAGCATTAAAGTGGTCAATGGTTTGTATCTGGTACTCGTATGAAAAAGTGATTTGCTACTCATTCATGCATCATGCTATAGTAGACTCACATCAGCCGTGCATTTGACGTCTAGGCCAGTCCCTTACGACTCTCCTGGAAACTCTCAGTCTCTCTCGAGAGTTCACAAGGGTAGGATCCAGTTCCACTTCTCCTGAGGAATACTTTTGATGGAACATACATCCTGCTTGTGTGAACTCTCTCGAGAGACTGAGAGCTTCCAGCCCTGTGATTGGCTTATCAACAGCCAATCAGGAGCGTCGTAAGGGACTGGCCTAGACATTAGATGCACGTCTGATGTGAATCTACTATAGTAGCATGAATACAAAAATGTGTCAGATGTATAACTCTTGTTGTGTGTATGTGTGTGTGTGTGTGTGTGTGTGAGCGCGCGCGCAACTCCTGAGGCTGTTGTCTTGTGTATTTATGCAGCCTTAGTCCCAATCATCCTACGTGTATTTTGATAATGAATTGTTTATATTGGTTAGATGTTAATTATGTATTTAGAATGAAAGTAGCCTACGTTATCTTGAATTCAAGACGTGTGATTTATAGCTAGAACTAGAATATTAGCTTTAAAATCTACTTGGCTGTGAAAATGATCAGAATCCACTAGAATATAGGTAGTAATGCCAGGATAATGTGTCTGTGCATCTCTATCACGCGTAGAAACTTTTCAGACTTCTGTATTAACATCCATATCATCATACACAAACAGATAATGACCATTTACGTATAATTCTATGATGGCCATATAATTACACACAACCGGTAATAAACTAAAGCTTTCAATGATCTTGAGGCCTTGTTGTTATGAATATAATCGGTCAGATTCCAAAGTTTTCGAATTTGTATATAAATTAAAGATAAAATGGAATTCACGTACACTTTGCCACTTCCTGTAATAACCATTGCTAATAATATGTCTCCTCTCTGTTGTCAGGTTAAGGGGGCCCCCCCCAACCCCCCCTGCCAAAAAAATTAAAAACCCTGGGGAATTTTTTTTCCCCCCCCCCCCCCTTGGGAAATCTTCCCAAAAGGGTGGGGGGGACCCGTGAGTAGGTTTTGGTCGTCCTCTCTTGTCCAGACTTATTCAGACAATGTTAATCTCTTTTCTTTGCTTTGATCAAAGATATGTTGGATTACCCCAGAGTAGGCGTGGAAAGAAGAATATGATTGTTAGCTTTCAGATAATAATAATAATAATAATAATAATATAATAATAATAATAATAATAATAATAAATAATAATAATAATAATAATATGTTGCAATACCATGGGACACCGGAGTTGAAGAGAAAGAAAGGGAAAAATTGGATAAGTATCAAGATCTGAAAATAGAAATAAGAAGGATATGGGATATGCCAGTGGAAATTGTACCCATAATCATAGGAACACTAGGCACGATCCCAAGATCCCTGAAAAGGATTCTAGAAAAACTAGCTGAATGAAGTAGCTCCAGGACTCATGCAGAAGAGTGTGATCCTAGAAACGGCGCACATAGTAAGAAAAGTGATGGACTCCTAAGGAGGCAGGATGCAACCCGGAACCCCACACTATAAATACCACCCAGTCGAATTGGAGGACTGTGATAGAGCAAAAAAAAGAAAAAAAGAAAGAAAAAAACATATATATATATGTATATATATATATATATATATATATATATATATATATATATATATATATGATAATAGACTCAGCGATACTTCTTGATAATTGGCCAATATTCATATTGGGAATAATGCTGAGGAACGCCTTTCCATACACCAATATTCTGATAATACCAGCTTTTGACTAATAAATCCTGTTATAAATAAAAATACCACTTTCAAGCATTATTCCTAATATGAATTTTGGCCAATTATTAAGAAGTATCGCTGAGCCAGAAAAGCGAGTAATAAAAAAAGAACAATAGAAAAGATAATATATAAATATTAGTTCGCTGAATTCTGCCATTTCATTCAACAGAATTTGTTTAAAAAGAGGGTCTTCTTCCAAAATAATAATAATAATAATAATAATAATAATAATAATAATATAATAATAATAATAATAATAATAATAATAATAGTAGTAGTAGTAGTAGTAGTAGTGCATCTGACATACCAATTTTCTAATAATAATAATAATAATAATAATAATAATAATATAATAATAATAATAATAATAATAGTAGTAGTAGTAGTAGTGCATCTGACATACCTATTTTCTAATAATAATAATAATATTATAATAATATAAAAATAAAACAGAAACAGAAACAGAGCCAGTATCAAAATACCCGGAAAGTAATTGTGACAACCCACGATTCAAGAATTCTTCTTCCCTTCTACCAGCGACGAGGGTAACTCACGCCGCTGCTAAATAACGTAGCGCCAATGAGAGGGACCACTTACCCGTGACCCCGGTTGGTCAGGTCACAAGAAGTTGCGGGGTTAAGGCTCTAGGCAAAAGGTGAAGCCCCTGCCCCGGATAATATCGCCATGAGGAAGGGCCCTTTTGTTTCGCCAAATGGCAGGGCGCGGTGACGTAGAACCGTGGTTACCGCCGTCTCTCTCTCTCTCTCTCTCTCTCTCTCTCTCTCTCTCTCTCTCTCTTTTAATTACTCTCTCTCTCTCTCTTTTCTCTCTATCTCTCTCCTCTTTCTCTCTTTTAAAACTCTCTCTACACCTTTAATATCTCTCTCTTTCTCTCAATTTCTCATTTTTAAACTCTCTCTCTCTCTCTCTCTCTCTCTCTCTCTCTCTCTCTCTCTCTCTCTCTCTCTCTCTCTCTCTCCCTTTAAATTGCTCTCTCTCTCTCTCTCTCTCTCTCTCTCTCTCTCTCTCTCTCTCTGTCAGGTTGCTTTCCCTCCCATTACTTCTCTCTAGTATTTGAGAGAGAGAGAGAGAGAGAGAGAGAGAGAGAGAGAGAGAGAGAGAGGAAATGAATGTGTTTGCATTATTATTATTATTGTTGTTGTTGATGTTGTTGTTATTGTTGATGATGGTGGTGGTGGTGGTGGTGGTGAAGATATCCGAAGTGGTGTAGCTGTAAATATATATTTTAGGAATATATGCATATATATATATATACACATATATAGAATATATATATATAGATATATATATATATATATATATATTATTTATTATTATTATTATTATTATTATTCAGAAGATGAAGCCCCAGTCATATGAAACAAACCCTCCACTGGTTACCTTATGATTCACTTATTCTTATTTGTATTCTTTGACGTCAGTTTTGACTTCTTATTGTTGTCAAGACAGACAGGCAACAACGAGGATTATCCTTCGAGTAGTCCAGTTGATAAAAAAAAAAAGATATAAGTCACCTGTTTTCAGTCTCAAAGTTTGCTGGCCATCTACCTCCGGACAAATTAGATGGGGCCAGCTGAGTTGACTCCGTTTCCCAAATAAAGCTAAGAAGGATATTGCAATAGATCAGTCAGAGTAACCACGATATTATTGATGCATTGACTTGGGCATTATCGCACACCCTGCGCACATACGGATAATCGTCGAACGAGATCAGTAGGTGTGATGAAGGTAGAATTATAAAATTGTTTGAGAACCTTTATTCATTTTTGCTTCCTAGTTGTCTGTTTGTCTGGTTAACAGGCAATTGGGTAATCGCAAAAAAAAAAGAAAAAAAATATATCAAAACAGAAAACTACTTGTACAAGAATGCAACAAGGATACTTTGAACGTCAGAAATCAACCCAAAAATCGGTAATATGAACCAAAAGACACCAACCATTGTTTTTCAAAGTAATGATAAAAATAATTATATAGTATGGTGAACGGCTCATCGCAAGGGTCGTAAGTAATTACATATAAACAAAAACAATGGCAATAAGGACAATGTACAGGAAACGTGTGGAGATAGATAATATTGATTGTAAGTGGGTCTCTCTCTCTCTCTCTCTCTCTCTCTCTCTCTTTGTTTGTTTTCAGTGTTTTGAGATGATGTTAATCTGCATTAATACGATGATTTCTTCAGTAATTTTCTTAGTAGTAATGTAATAATAATGATAATAATAATAGTCGTATAATAGTGTATCGACACTGGCAATAATAATAATAAAATAATAATAATAATAATAATAATAATAATAATAATAATAATAATATACCTGAAAACAGAAATAGGAGGGAAATGGGATATGCCGGTGGAAATCGTACCCATAATCCAAGGGAGACTAGGAGGCACGATCCCAAGATCCCTGAAAAGGAATCTGGAAAACCTAGATGCCGAAGGAGCTCCAGGACTCATGCAGAAGAGTGTGTTATTAGAAACAGCTCACATAGTGAGAAAAGTAATGGACTCCTAGGGAGACAGATGCAACTCGGAACCCTACACTATGACTCTGTGACTGACATAGGGTCCACAAAAAAAAAAAAAAAAAAAAAAAAAAAAAAAAAAAAAAAAAAAAAAAAAAAAAAAACACACACAATAATAATAATAAATAATAATAATAATAATAATAATAATAATAATAATAATAATAATAATAATAATAATATAGGTTTTATTTGAAAATAATGGCTATTTCAGCCGCGTTTATTTTGTATAGAAGTTTCTCTATTCTTCTTATTACTGAATTTTATTCTGTACTCAAGGTGGCTATTAAAAATACAGTGATGCAGCAATATCTTTCAACGATAATAATAATATAATAATAATAATAATAATAATAATAATAATAATAATAAGATAATAATAATAATAATAATAATAAACCTGTATTAATGAAGGTCTTCTTCCAGCAAACATTAATAATAATAATAATAATAATAATAATAATAATAATAATAATAATAATAATAATAATCGTATATAGACACTGGCATATAGTCAGTATACGTTTGGGAGTAAAGCACGCCCCTCTCCCTGTTTTAAGAATTCAGTTTTGTGACGCCTTGGAGTTGACGCTATGCGCGACATTTCCCAGCGGTCACGCCGGCAGTAACCCTAAGACCAGGATCCTTCCTGCCCAAGACAACCCCCATAGACCTACTGCTCGTCAGGGGCCTCGCCTTTTACGTCTGAAGAGTAATAAATCAGCGTCGCCACAATGCGGTACTGTGTGAACTGGAGCAGCCGAGAGCACCGCCTCAAAACAGCGGTGGTGGTGGAGCCAGGAGAAGCCATAAGGAATTCCTTGGAGACGCCTCGCGCCCTCAAGTGAACTCGACGTCTAGCCGGGAAGACGATCTCGTCGAAAGTCCTCCAGAGGTTTTTGGTGTTTTTGGGCCTTGATGGCATTCCGGAACGATGCTTCTTCCGAAAGCATGCACGCTTGCATGCAAGGAATCGAAATAGAGCGAGCGTTTGGTCGAAGCTCCTTTTAAAGTAAAAACAAAGTAAATATGGTCGAAAACCTTCCGAAAGCCTTTGGTGTTTTGGACCTTGATGGCATTCCGGAACGATGCTTCTTGTGAAAGCATGCTTGCATGCAAGCAGTCGGAAAGGAGGGAGCGTTTGGTCGAAACTCCTTAAAAAGGAAATAAATAGATAAATAAATAAATAAATAAATAAATAAAAAGTTAAATATGATCGAAAATCTTCCAAAAGCCTTTGGTGTTTTGGATTTTAAAGGCATTCCGGAACGATGCCTCTTCCGTAAGCATACTTGCATGCAAGCGGTCGGAAGGGAGGGGGCGTTGGGTCGAAACTCCTTAAAATAAAATGAGAAGAACAAAGTTAAATATAGTCGAAAATCTTTCGAAAACTGTAGACGATTTCGACCGTACAGTAAGCGTCCGCGCGAAGTCTCTCGAACTCTGAGCACTGTCGTGGTTCCGATGTGACCTACGGTGATTTACTGGAGCATTTGAAAGCACTCAGGATCCTCTGTCTGTTATTCCTCGCTGGAATTATTATTATTCTTTTGTTTTGTCTTTTTTTGTCTCTTACAGCTGCCTGTTCACGGTTGTTTCATCAGTCATTTGTCCGAATTAATTTTCTGGATTTTTGCTGACGTTCTTGAGAGGGGAAATCTGGCTAAAATATTATTTATGTTTTTCCTTTTTCAGGTTAAGAACAACTATTATTATTATTATTATTATTATTATTATTATTATTATTATTATTATTATTATTATTATTATTATTATTATTATATCCCTCAAGACTTATTGTTATTATTATTATTATTATTATTATTATTATTATTGATTATTATTATTATTATTAATTATTATCATTATTATTAATATTATTATTATTATTATTAAAATCCCAAACTCAAGACGTTATTATTATTATTATTATTATTATTATTATTGATTATTATTATTATTATTATTATTATTATTATTATTATTATTATTAATATTTTCATTATTATTATTATTATTATTATTATTATTATTATTATTATTATTATTATTATTATTATTATTTCTTTCTTTCTCTACCGCTACTCAATACTTCTTACATTATTTCCGGAACGTTTAACTCAATTGGACAATTCAGATCCGAGTCTTTAAATGGCGCAATATTATTTATTTATTTTTTAAATCAAAAATCATACTTCACTTTTGAAAGCCACTTTGTCATTCAATTTGACTCCAAATATTTTTCTTGCATGTTTTCAGCTTTTGACAAATACCGGTTTTTTTATTCGAGTCAACATTTTTGATCACCAAGTCTCGTAATAGATTTAGAATGCTGTTTGATAATAATGCTTCTCGTGAAATCAGTAAATAAGATGACTCAGCAATTATGTTATATAATACACACACACACATATATATATATATATATATGTATATATATATATATATATATATATATATATATATATATATATATATATATCTGGGTAAAACTGTTCTGTTACAACAGAATTCCTTCTAATAAAAGGAATCCATAAAAACTCCAAAGTACAGAAAATAAGTCCTATATTTCAGAGATTGCTGGCTCTGAAATATAGTACTTACTTTCTGTATTTTAGCGTTTTTATGGGCTCCTTTTATTACACACACACACACGCACACACACAACACACACACACATATATATATATATATCTATATATATATATGTCTATGGTGTGTATATTATATATATGATATATATATATATATCTATATATACATGCGCACGTGTATGTATGAGAGAGCAAGTATTAAGCTATAAATGTCCTTTGATATCTCATTCAACGCTCTACCTCAGAATTAATATATTTTCATATATGTTAACCGAAGAGGAATTTATCAGTTGATAAGAAATTCGTGGCTCATGAAATCGAACCACAGAAACCGAGAATTTATGACATACAGTGACGCGCTTTAACCCACAGGACCATCAAGAGAGGTATAAGTTGGTGTCGACTCCCACCTAGAAATCCCTGTCGAGCTCAGGTATTCGTTGTTAGAGTCAATATCAACCCACTTTGAGCATGATAGCTTTGTAGGTTTTATCTTCTGAATGTATATATATAATATTATTATTGTATATATATATATCATATATATATATATATATATATATATATATATGATAATAAAAGGAGCTTATAAAAAGCGCGAAAATTTAGAGAGAAAATACTTTATTTCAGAGACTGCTGTCCTCCCTCTTCAGTAAATAAATGAGAAAAACTTACAGAAGAGGTGGTATTTATACCACGAGACCCATCCACAGGTAAGCCAAAGGAAGATTATCAGGGGAGTGACATAAATTGGCTTACCTGTGGATGGATCTCTTGGTATAATGCCACCTTTTCTGTAACTTTTCTCATTCATCTACCTGAAGAGGGAGACAGCAGCCTCTGAAATATAGTATTTATATCTCTACATTGTGGCGTTTTTATGGGCTCCTTTATATATAATATATATATATTAATATATATATATATATATATATATATATATATATATATATATATATATAAAGAACCACAGGTGAAGAAAAAGCGTCACTAGAAACTGGGGTCAGGGGAGAGTGAAACACTGAATAAGGTCAGTGGCTGAGTCGTGCTCTAACGCTAACAGGTGGTCAGTCAGAGATCGACAGCAACTGTCTGTCTGTCTGTCAGTCACGCATCTCCCATCTAGACGGAAAAAGACAAGTGGCCAAAGTATCCCGGAGGTTTATCTAAACAGGAAGCTTAGGCAAGACGTCTTACTGAGATTTTAGTTCGTATCGGCAAACGGCTTTGGCTTAGAATATGTATATATATATTATATATATATATATATATATATATATATATTTAGTATGTATAGATATATGTAGTGTATATATATATTTATGTATGTATTATATGTGTTTAGATATAGTCATAAGTTATGGGGAACTGCAACAGTTATAGCCGTCCGAAATACTGAGAGAAACAACTTACACGATTCAGGAAATAATAATTGACAGAGGTTTCCATATCTTGAATGTGAGTGAGTGGATATCGCCGTAGAATTTGCCTTTTTCCTTTTAAAAAAAATTTTGTTTAGCCGATTTTAAAACCGCTGAGTAATAATGTCATTCCATGAGGACAGAGCATGGTGCACACAAATTTCCGATTCATCCCCAGTTAGACAGACCGTGCTCATGGGAAAACGGAAGTGGAGAAGACTCCCGTTGCCTGGAGGAAGACGGGAAAGAAGCTATTCTGATGCCGAAGCTTTCGCGGTCTCGTAGCCTTCCTTTTCCGGTGTCGTGGAATGATCAGGTTGCCCGCGAATTCTATTCCGGTTTCGGATTGGAATGGAATGTGGAATTTAGGCCAGAGGCCAGGCGCTGGGACATATGACGAGGTAATTCAATTCTGAAATCAAGAGTAAAAAGGTCTTCATTGTGTCACAAGAGTAAAATCTGACAGTTGCACTAGAAGACAATTGTAAGGAAAGTGTGGAAAGAAAGATGGATGAAAGAGAATATGAACGGACGCGCGGTAAAATGAATGACAAGGGTTGCAGCTAGGGGCCGAAGGGACCCTGCAAAGAACCTTAAGCAATGCCGACAGTGCACCGCGCGATGTATTCTAACGGCACTACATTCCTTCTGGGTATTCCGGTTTTAGACACGTGCAGACTTCTTTGTATCTGAACATGTTACCCTACGAGATATTATTATTATTATTATTATTATTATTATTATTATTATTATTATTATTATTATTATTATTATTATGCAGTGATACTCAGACCAAAGTAAATGAATGAAGATAAATAAGCATAAGACACGACTTATATATAAACATGTTTTTGAGGGCAATAATTAAAGCAAGGGTGCATAGTACTTTAAACGGAACATGACAAACTCTCTTTAACTTTATTGCGCACTTTGAGAAAGATCAGAGTGAACAACGGGCAAAGCCGAGTCTTCTGAAAATTCTGTTACACCAAAGTAAATCCAGAACATAAACTGAAGCCAACGTGATATGCTGCTAATCATAAAATGACACCGGATAATGATTTAAATCTTGGCCTGAGCTTAAAAAGTAAACCGGTAAAACTAAAAACCAGTTATTTATATGAACACGCTCTTTAGAAATTAGATACTCGTCGACTTGTGACCGCAGATGTTAAAAGATTTAGAAGAAGAATGATTATGAAAATAGAAAAAAAAAAGAAACCCGGATTTACTTTTGGAGTGAATCCGCGTTTTCACGAAATGGCAGAATAATGATCATTTTGTCCTCCTTAGCCCCCCGGGCCTGAATATTCACGGTGTTTTCAGGCTACAAAAACGACACCAAAGTGAGCAGGTTCGCCGGAGAACTCAATTTTATGCGTCCCGATGTATTTTTTTTTTTTTTTTTTTTTTTTTCATTTTCAGTCTCTTTCTCGAGTTTCTCGGGGCCAGTGGCTCCAGGACTTCACGTCGGATGCAGGCCACTCAGCTTTCTGCACGCTGCTGTGCTTTTTCGTTGCTGTCAGACTTTGTTGGTCATATGCCAGCACATGGCTTTTATTCTTTCAGTTTCCTGTCAGGAAAACTGAGGCTGAGTCTCTCTCTCTCTCTCTCTCTCTCTCAGGAGTATAGACTTGAAATATTATTGCCTGAGTGTAGGTGTCTGCAGGATATAGCATCAACTCAGTAATTTAGAGTCTAAACGAGTCTCCTCTGTCTTTTTCTGTCCGTCTGTCAGTCTGTTAGACTGTCAGTCAGTCTGCCTGACTGTTTGTCACTCAGTCAGTCTGTCTGCCATTCTGTCAGTCTGTCTGTTTGTCAGTCAGGCTGTCTGCCATTCTATCAGTCTTTCTGCTTGCCTGTCAGTCTGTCTGTTTGCCAGTCAGGTTGTCTGTGAGCCAGTCAGTCTGTCTGTCAGGCTATCTGTCAGTCTGTCAGTCAGTCTTTTAGTCTGTCTCTTGGGCGTTAAGGAAGACAAGTTCTCAGGACTATCACTCCCCAAATCAATGGCATTCCGTATTGTTTTAGCTGCCGAAGAAGAGGCAACGGTATTGTGAGCGAGAGGTTACCCGTTCAAAACCGCCAAGTTATTCCCGACAGTCTATTGTTTAGGGTTAGCTAGCTGTTCATAAGACATTCTTCTTCTTCTTCTTCTTCTTCAAAGGTTCGTTTCATATTTTTGGGGGGTTACTCGCAGCCGAGGTTCACCAGTTCAACTCATTGCCAACAAAGGCTTTCTTTTTCGTTGATTACTCCCTCGTCGTAAACTCATCGTATCCGGTAGAGTAGAATGACGATAGGTATTTCCAATCGCTGTTGTCTATAGTTCGTAAATTACCCTCTTAATCAACAAAATGTACTGCATAAAGTACCGTCATACAGAAAACGAGGTCAAAATTCATTCATGAGAAAACAAAGAATTATCCTGTTCCTCGTGACTTACAAGTGACCACCAAGGAATGCCAGATACCATCGACATATCACTACCATTATTATGATTATTACTATTTTTACTACTACTTCAGCAACTGTGTGGATATTGCCAATTATCATTTGTATCATTTAATCTCGTGTACAATACTTTGTATAATAAATGTATATGACCCTGAGTTTAAACAAAGAATGTTATTACTGTTATGAAATTATTATTATATAAGCCGCGGGCTAGACACGCAGTCACTCGCTGCCTCGAGCCCCCTACATACACTGCGCCACTCACCTCTGTTTAGCACGAGCTCTCGCTCTTCATGAATATTGAGGCCCCTACTTCCCAGTTCCCCTTTAACAACATCCTTCTCATCAAATTCATCCCTCAAATAGTATTCTCACGGATATTGATATATTATTTTATCTTGCGTATCTGTACAAGTTAAAACAAACGAAGCACTAATAGGGTTGTACAGTGAACACGTTGAAGATTCATAGTACATTTTTATCTGCTGTGATATCAAGAAGCCATTTCTCGTAAACAAACAAACAAACAAAAAGAAATGC
>NC_087215.1:73468618-73486118 GCF_015104395.2 Macrobrachium nipponense | reverse complement strand
TAAAGAGTTTACACAGCTCTATTATTATTATTGTTATTATTATTATTATTATTATTATTATTATTATTATTATTATTTCGGAAGGAGACCCTCTCGTAGTCGAGTTTTGTTGAAAATGGTTGCTGCTTCAACACTATTAATCTTGGTAAAATTCGGTTGAGTCATTTTGGTTTATCATTGCTTATACAATTCTCTCTCTCTCTCTCTCTCTCTCTCTCTCTCTCTCTCTCTCTCTCTCTCTCTCTCTCTCTCTCTCCAACGCGACGTTTCGTCCAGATCTACAGGACATTTTCCAGCGATGACTGATGAGGGACTGAATCAGAGGACTAGACAAAATAATCTCAATTCTCCCATTTTTCATGTGCAGACAAATAGCGCCGCAAGGTTCAATAATATTCAGTATTTTGGCATTGTTCTTTTACAAGACTAAAGAGAGAGAGAGAGAGAGAGAGAGAGAGAGAGAGAGAGAGAGAGAGAAATCTCCCAGAGTCTACTGATAGTAGTGAGAAAAGGTTGATGAAATATTCTGAAGATCGAATACTCGGTCGATCATTAAAAAAAAAAAGGTCTTAAATTTCCTTTTAAATTAGACTCTAGGCTTCGTAGTGACAAGCGTTTCAGGAACGTGAAGAGATCGAGAAGTTGAGAGGGCTTTGTGGTTGATAAATACTATATTATGTATAGTAGTTAAGCGTGACCATTAGATTCTACGTATGTGCCGCTAATGTTGACGGATCAGTTAGGCCTACAAAAATATCTGAAAACAAAAGGGAAAGAAGTATAAAACCGATGCAATAATAGACCCTGAGGCTATGACTAAACTCGTTCCGTCGGCTTTATGGGCCTGTCTGTAACACCATTTTTTTTTTTACGGCAAATTCGGATCAAAGGAACCGCCACAGCGTCGTCTCTGGGATTCGAACTTAATTTCCTCGGACCGCAAACGGCGACTGCTCCGAGATGGTACTATTTCCATGGACTATTTGCTCAGTTTCCGGTCCAGTTCGCTAGGCAGGACCTTCGTGTTTCTAATTGCTACTTCGCTGATGGACGTAGCGCGCTTCCGAACTATACTCGTATGTAGATGTTTTATGTAGATTTGTCGTGAGCATTTAGCTTTTTTTTTTTTTATTGTAAACATTATATGCTCTGTAAGATATATAATATTAATGATAATAGAAGATGCCCAGTTTAGAGTTTCATCCGTTGTTTACCACTTAGATTCATCATCATAATAATAATAATAATAATAATAATAATAATAATAATAATAATAATAATGAAAAACTGGGAAAAAGGCCTTAATGGTTGTACAAAGTGTTCCGGGTGAAAATGACAATTTTCTCATATTATTATTATAATTATTATTACAAAAAAATATCCGATACGTCAAAAGTATATTATCCCACACCGGAAGTACTTCCCGCATCACTATTCTCTCCCCACAAGTTTTATTACCGGTCAGTCTCCATTGAAAACTCCTCTACCTTCGTCGTTTACCAACCCCCCCCCCCCCCCCCCCCACAATTATTACCCAACCCAGATACATCTCCCTCCTCCTACTCCTTCCCCAATAACCCCTTCGTAAACAAGCCGTCCACTTCTTCAGGAGCAACCAGCAGCCGGCAGCCTCATCCTAAGAAGAAGAAGAAGAAGAAGAAGCAGTGCACGGGAAAATATCGTTATTGCTGTCATTCCCGCCCGGCAATTTTAGGAGCTCATGTCTTCTCGCCGCTTCCTTAGGGTTTAGGATTTCCAGATCGCCTGCCGAGTGTGGTCGCTGCCACGTGAAGCCTCTGACCTACTCCTGAAAGGCACTTTGAGATGCGCTGGTCACACGAGCCGCCGTTTTCGGCCGTCTGACAGTATCCGCCCACTTGTGATACACAGTGGTTTTCGTCGTCTCGCTGTTGAGGTGTTCATACGAGCCCGTTTTCTTACTTTTACCTGTGCATCGTCTCAGAGCCACGTTGTCACACGAGCATGGTGGCACTTTCGGCGTTTTGAGAGCATGATGTCATAAGAGCTCGTTTTCTGACGTTCATATCATCAAAGAGCCACGGTGTCACACGAACATGGTGTCACACAAGCCCGTTGTCTGGCACTATCGGTGTCTTGATAGTATGATGTCATACGAGCCAGTTTTCAGACATTTACTTCTATATCGTCTCAGAGAAGCAACTACTCCGAGATACATTAGAAGCATAACATACAGCATACGAGAATTTCCTAACCAGTTCCTTGTCTGTAAATTCCCGCCCCCTCCCCAACCGCGCACACCCCCAATCCATTTTCCTCTGCTATAACGTGACACCGGTCTTTCTGATTCCCGTTCACGTAACAGCAATCTCTCTCTCTCTCTCTCTCTCTCTCTCTCGCAATTACCATCATCAGCTTCGCTTCAGTGTGTTTGGGCGTAATTACCTAATCATCTGATAAGTTGATTATCTAAAATTGCCTCTCGTAAGTGCGTGTTATTTCGACATGGAACAGGATAAACCTCGTACTTGAATGGATATTAACATGTTATTGTCCCAAACTGAGCTTTTTTTTCTTTTATTTTTTTGTATTTTCATTTTTCTTTATGACGAGGGCGAATACAATACCAAATGTCTTTAGAGGCCGAAGATCGATGAGTCTGTTTTAATTATTATTATTATTATTATTATTATTATTATTATTATTATTATTATACAGAAGATGAAGAACCCTATTCACATGGAGGAAGCCCACCAAAGGGCCCGTTGACTTAAGATCCCAGTTTCCAAAGAATATTATGGCGTTCATTCGATAAAAGTAACAGAAGGTAATGGAAAATACAGAAAGGGGAGATGAATGATCAGAAAAAAATTAACAATTTAATAAAAGTTTAAATATAAATACAGGTAAATTATTAAAATACAAGAATATTGTTTTAGGGTAAGAATGTGTCGAGGCTTCGCTTGATATTATGAGGTTTCAGTTGCAAATCCTCGTGATGCTTCATAATTTTTTTCATGTAATACGAATTAACATGCGTTCATGAAAACTTCAGCAACAGAGCGGTGGGATAATATAATATTTAGCTGAAGTAAAATTGATTTCATTTTCTCCTAATTAAAAAAAGTAATACAAACAATTAAATACCAACGATAAAAATAACAATAATTGAACGCCGCACACAATTTCCGTTTGTTTACATCGAAGAAAGCTAACGAGTAATTATGTTTGCCTTTTCCTAATGGAATATTAATTTCTGTTTGTCGATGCATCAGTAAACACAACAGAGATGAGTGCAGGAGAAATTCTGTGCGACATCATTTCGTCTTACCTGGTACCGAGTGCTGTGCGTGTGTGTGTGTGTGTGTGTGCGTGGGTGTGTGCATAAACATGAAGAATTATTATGTAAATGAAGTGATATACCCTCTATTTTGGAAGAACTGTGAATGCAGGACGTATAATAATGTTTTTTATGCCATCACAATGACTTTTTGACATCAGTGATCGCCAGACGAAAAACAGAGCCAAGCCTTTGATAACATTTAGGATCTAGAGAGCCTATCATAAAAAAACTATTTTTGTGCTTATTCAATAGGTCAGGATACGTCTTTGAGGTATTTCTTCTTATTTTAAACGTAGGGCTAGAGGCAATATTATTGTGTTGTATTGTTTCTGCTGTAGCAAAATACCAATTCTTTTTCCTTTGCATTTCAGGTGGCGAGCAGCGAGGAGCCCAACGCAGAGAAGAGCCCAGATGTCAGTCCTGATACCACCGCCGAGGTGGAGTCTCCGGACGTCCCGCAGAAGGAACAGCCCATCGCCCAGGAGAGATCCAACGCTGCCCACCTCAACAACGCCGGCATCCCAGAGGACCAGATCGCCCTGGAATCAGTGGACAGAGACTCCGGGGGCCTATCTACAGGTTACGGCCCTCCGCCACCACCGCTACACCCAAAAGCTATTCCAGTGCCTTTCCCGGTGCCAGTTCAACCCGGGTCTATCGTGATACCTGTGCACCCACAGCCAGCTCCTCCCGGTCCTGGTTACAAGCCTCCCCCACCTAAGAAGGGTATTGGTTTCCGCCCACCCCCTCCTCCTGCAGGAAGTTACGGTCCTCCCATACAAGCTAAACAGCCTCCTGCCCCAGTTTTCAAGAGACCCCCAACTCCAATAAAGAACTATGGACCTCCTCCTAGTTATCCACCTCCTCCTCCTCCCCCACCACCCACACCTCCCAAGCACTCCTACTCTGCCCCTCCTCCTGGACCTTCTTACTCTGCTCCTCCTCCTCCTCCAAGTCCCTCTTATTCAGCTCCCCCTCCAGCCCCCTCCTATGTAGCTCCTCCTCCAGCCCCCTCCTATGTAGCTCCTCCTCCAGGCCCTGCTTACTCAGCTCCTCCTCCAAGCCCCGTTTTCTCAGCTCCTCCTCCAAGCCCCGTTTTCTCAGCTCCTCCTCCTGGTCCTACTTATTCAGCTCCTCCACCAGGCCCTCTTCCCTCTGTTCCAGTACCAGCACCTGGCACAGGCTACGGTGCACCAAAACCTGTAGATGTTTACACTAGTCCTGCTGAAACAGCTCCCATTATTGCTGGTCCCCCCGTCCATTCTAAAGCCCCTATTTTACCACCTGCACCTCTTCCTTTGCAAACTGATCATGTTGCAGTTCACGGAACTGTTCACTACGAAGGCAGGCAGCCAGTTCCTGCCCCAGCTCCCATTCTGAATAATCCTGCACCTCTTCCACCACAGCCCACGTATGTTCCCCCTGCTCCAGCCCCTATCTCTGCTCCAGTCCAACCCAAACCACAAATATTGGCTGTTCCACCCATAGCTCCAGTGCCTCATCCCATCCCTGATGCTGATGTGTCTGGTTCTGCCAATTCTTATGCCCCTCCAGAGTCACTTGCCCCAGCTGACCCGTGGCCAAATGCTGTCCCAGTCATGCCAAAGATAACAGCACTTGATGTCAAATGCGAAAAGAATCTCATGAAAGTCAACATTGCGTTTGACAAACCATTCTATGGTATAGTCTTTAGTAAGGGACATTACAGTAACGTTGATTGCGTACACCTTCCAGCAGGCTTAGGTCGCACCCAGGCTACATTTGACATATCAATTAACGCCTGTGGCACAACTGGAAACACCGAAAATGGTCTCTATGGTTATGGAAGCCAAAGTGGATCAGGCACTTACTTCGAAAACACGATTGTGATCCAGTATGATCCTCAAGTACAAGAAGTATGGGATCAAGCTCGCAAGCTCCGATGCACATGGCATGATCAGTATGAAAAATCTGTAACATTCCGACCTTTCCCTGTAGACATGTTAGATGTGGTGAGAGCTGATTTTGCTGGCGATAATGTTGGATGCTGGATGCAAATACAAGTAGGCAAAGGTCCATGGGCTTCAGAGGTATCTGGTTTGGTTAAAATTGGTCAGACTATGACGATGGTTCTAGCCATTAAAGATGACGATAACAAGTTTGACATGTTGATTCGAAACTGCATGGCCCATGATGGTAAGAAAGCACCAATTCAGCTGGTTGATCAGCGAGGATGCGTAACAAGGCCTAAACTCATGTCGAAGTTCACAAAGATTAAGAACTTTGGAGCGTCAGCTTCCGTTCTGTCATACGCACACTTCCAGGCATTCAAGTTCCCAGATTCTATGGAGGTTCACTTCCAGTGCACTATTCAGATTTGCAGATATCAGTGCCCAGCTCAGTGTAGTGATGAGACTATTGGAGGTGGTTATGAAGCTCCAGTATCGCTTGGCCGAGCCAAACGTGAAGTAGAAGAGACAGAAGATGGTAAGCAGAAAGACATTGGCGTGAATCGCGTCATCCAAGTAGTGTCTGCCCGCGATCTGACATTTGTTTTAGAGAAGAAAGGAGGAGAAACTGATACCGAGGAATTAAGAGAAGCCAGTACTGCAACTCTCGTCGCTCCTTTGCTTGAAGACCAAAGTGGCCTCATCTGCATGTCGACACCTGGTTTTGCTGCCACTCTCGTTGTACTATTAGCAATACTCATCGTTTCTTGCCTTCTCTCAGCTTTCTTGTGTCTGCGGTTTAGAAGTCACGGTGATACACGTTCAATCATTTCCTCTTATGATAATCCAGCATTTCTTCATAAGAAGACGCATTTCTAAACTTATAGTCACAAGTATTCAATCTCACTTTTAAAGATGATGATGACTTGGCTCTTTTATCTAGCAGCCATTGCATCCTTCTTTTATTTTCAGAATGCACACTTATTCATTTAAGCAGCTGGTAAAGTCCAAATCTTCACTTACATTATGCCAAATTTTGAAGCTGATTACTATTGCTCTCTCGAAAAGAGGTTGTCAATCATTTCACAATAGCTTTAGCTCCACGAAAGGAGAACCCTCTCAGAAGGTGGTCATCTTCAGTTGTAGTTGCGTGGTCATCACCTACAAGCCACAGTGCCAACAGTGGGCTGTGGCAGGGCATTTAGGCACCGGAAAGTCACACTATATCGGGTGGTGCCAGGGGAGATCTTGAAACGCCCTCGGTCAGCCGTTGAGGACTAAGCTTCTAAAGGGTCGACTAGAGAGGTCGTGGTTGTTATTCACAGTGGCTCGGTTCTCCTGTTCTTCGTCTCTGAACCTTTGCCTCCTCTTCTGATTTATTGTTCTTGTTATTTGGTGTCACTCTTCATAGTTTATGTTTTTATTGACATATCAAGAGTACCTCATTATATGAGAGTATGTGCTAGCTCTCAGCCGCGGGCGGATGAGGGCCAGAAAATATATGGTTTTCCTGTCCAGTTGAATTCATCATTGACAGCACTGTGGCGCAAAACAAGATTTGACTTTGCTGTGTGGTGTGCTGGGTCTGTGTGTTGGGTCTACGTGGGTTTGTCCTTCCTGAAAATCACGCTCTTTGAGAAAACAAAAGGAACTTTGCACCCCATTTTATCATTGAAATCTTTTTTCCTGCACTTCTTGACTTAGAGAGTTGCCATAATGCAATTTAAGTTTAGTAGTAGTCATTTATGATGAGGCTCAATTATCATTACAGTTATCATTATCATAAGTATCCATGATCATAGGACGCAGCTGCTTAAGAAGGCCAAATTTTGGAAGTGGACCTACGGTGAGAGATCCACAGAAGACAAAATATGACAGTATTCAACTTTCCCAGTGCGTAGTTTCACATCAAACAGTCTTTGTGTCGTAAACCTTCCTTCAGGAGTCATTCTAAGCTACAGAAAATGGCAGATTTCGGAAAGTTTTCTATTTTGGATCAAGAAAGGCTCTTGCTACCTCTGTCAGTCAAAGAGAGTTGATCCTCCTCCATCCACACTGGGAATACGGTCCTTTTCGCCGTGGTTTCTGCCTGATGCTATTCGCGGGTGGAGAAAACAATCGAATTTGGAGAACCATTGATGATGGATCTTGAGAGTTAATCCGCTGGGAACCGTCTAATGAGTAGTGTAAGTTAATTTATTGAGCTATTTATTAAGAAAGGATAGAATCGTCTCTGTTGTTGTACATAGAAACTCACCTGTCATGGGAAATATGTGCAGATGGTCTAATTGTCTTGTTAATCACTGGAATACTTTAGTAAAAAAAGCAATAAAAAACTAATCGTCCTAGAGAGCAAAGATGAAAGAAGCTTCTCTGAAATCAGTCGTTTTTAACCAAGAGGCCTGGGGTGGGGGGGGGGTGGGTGGGATGGGTGGCGTGGGGTTGGGGAGATGCCACATTGTGTCGGAACGTGGGGGAAGGAAGACCTTGTAAATAGATAAAATTTCATTGTTAATTTATCTGTTTTCCCTTTATTATATATATCCCTTATTTATTTTTGTCCCGTTGATCATCATTCTTCCATTTCCAAGTACCCTCCCTCCCTCCCTTTCCCCCCCCCATCCCACATCCACCCCACATCCTCTGTGTCGTGTATTGATGTGATCAACTAATATTTTATAATTAACATTGTAGTTCTGTACTCAGTAACTCTGTGCGTGAATGGAACTGACGTCAATCATGAGAGTGTGGAAGTTTTGTTGTTGTTGTTGGTGCGAGTGACTGGATTATTTCATTAGATTGTCTTTGTAATAAAATGTTTTCATATATTGCTGGTTTCATTTATCACACTTGTCTCGACTCCCTCGTATCAGACTTAAGAAGTGCCACAAATAACGGACATTTATGCAAGACCGTCGCTATTATTATTATTATTATTATTATTATTATTATTATTATTATTATTATTATTCTGTTAAATAAAGTGGCATAATTAAGAGAATTGATTTTGCATCATATTATTTTCTCTATTTTTCATATTGTCCGCCTCTCTCGTTGAGTATTATTATTATTATTATTATTATTATTATTATTATTATTATTATTATTATTATTATTATTATTATTATTATTATTAAGGAGATGACTCCTACTCATATGAAACAAGCCCCCCACAGGGGCCACTGACTTGAAATTCTTCAAGCTTCCAATGAGCATAGCGTTCACTAGCAGGTAACAGAAGGTAATGAGAAATACAGAAAGAAGAGATCACTTATTAAAAAAAAGGGCGAAACCAATGAACAAATCAATGAATGAATAAATAAAAAATGTAAAGTCAATCATTAAGATATATAAAGGATGATTGTGTGGGGTTAGCTAATTCATTCCAACATCGCTTGAGCTTCTGAAGTTTCCAACGACCTCTGGAAAACTGTTCCACAGCTCAGCGTTTGCGCAGAACTAGTCTCTTGAAGTCACTCTCTACTTGATCTATATCAGTTAAGAAGACCAGAATGGAAAGACAATGCTTTCCGACGTGCAGTGAGAGCAACCGCGTGTCCCCGTGTGGATTGAATCATTTGAGTTCTCTCGTGATTATTCATCTCTGCCGTGTTTCACGCAAGGAGAGACTGATAGTGTAGTAAGAGAAGAATCTTGAGATGAAGGGAAACACTCTTTTAGCAGGTCTTTCCGCACACGTCAATTTCCTCGGGTGGGAACAAGCGGTCAAGGTGAGCCTAAGATTACATTGGGTGTAGCCTAACGTTACTACTTTGGTATAACTGTCGGCACGGTCTGAAGCCACAGTGTAAATTAAGCAAAGTTGCTTGGGAAGATTGTGTTCGACTATCGTCGAATCTTTTTTTTGTTTTGTTTCAATAGTTAAAGAATACCGTCTTATGTTAAGACATGCTTGAGCACACACACACACACACTTGCATAATAGCTGTATATGTATGAGTATATACATATGTTATGTGTATGTATGTGTATATATGTTTATGTATGTGATATACAGATATACGCATATATACATCCCCTCTTTCAAAGACGTTCGCCTGACGGTGTATCCCACGGGTGTGTTCATAACTAGAATTTTAAATTTTTCCGGTTTTTGTCCAGGCTGTGTTTCTGTTGCTAAAAACATTCATAAGAAAAACCAATGTCACTGAAGTCCATAAATTGGACTCTAGACTTTCCAGCAGTTAAGATGAATTTAGAAGATTCCGTGAAACGTGGCTTAACAAATGATGATTAACCCTGAAGAAGGATTCGCTGATGAATCCCCCCCCCTTTTTTTTTGTAGGGACCAGAGGTCCACAACAGTCATCTTATCCCCTTCAACATTTTGCCACGCCTTGGGACGTGCTGGCATAGTAGATCCTGTTCAAGCTAACCAACCTATCACCAAATCACTGCTTGAAAATTCGAATATCAAAGTAAGTCACCGAAAATATAATTTTTTTTATCACGTCCTACCAAACATCCTGGGTTCGCTCCCTTTTTTTGTGTTCGCATAGGCCACGTGATCTCCCAAACCTGGTGTGGGTATGCGATAATATTCAATGCCAAAGTCGTTTCGTTTTTGTCTTTCGCTAAACGGGATGTATCTCTTGGGGTTTGCTGAAAGAAGTATTTCTGTGAAGGTGACTCCCCTCTCTGGACTTTGGGGATTTAGTCCTGGCTCAGATCACACGGTCTAGGCTCAAATCTCCTTCGTAGAATAGCGACATCTTTGATGACTAATTTACTAAAATTGTTTGGTGAACATTATGGTAGATCTAAGTAATAAATCCGCTTCGGGTAATTCTTTGGAAAGTACAGTTTCCTATAGTATTTGGGTTGCTTATTGAGAATTTACCGTTTTTTTGGGGGGTCGACTGTGATTAACCCCCCCAATTCAGATTAGCTGTCGTATTCGCGGGAGCGTTCCTTGTAGTCCGTGTGGAGTTATTGCTTAGAATTACCGCACCTTCCCTACGGGGACGATTTTTCTAAAGTATTAAGCCAGTAATCCAACTACTAAATTATTGAACGCACTGCAAAACGCGCGAATTTGGAGTTATTTTTCATATTCTCGTAAAAACATCGGTATTCATTTAATCAGTAAATGAAAAAATGTGTATTTAAGCTTTTCCTGACCATCTTCATTTCTAAACATAACTCTTGCCTTCACTGATTTAAAATATATCTTTAGCATAAGCTATTTGATTTGCTGCTCATTACTTGCTTGAAGATTCGACCTTGAGAATTCCGAAGTTTTCATAACTGACAGATGAAATAGACAGTACTCTTGATATGTTTTAAGTCTTTCAAAAGAGGTCAGCTCATTCACAGTTAATTTGACAGTGACCTGGGTAAATTGTCACTGCCTTGCTCAATTGCTACCGTGCATATTTGACATCTTAGTTATCGGTTTCTTCGTAATTGCTATTTTCTTCATTGTAAATGAGTAAAGGAAACTAATGAAACGAGAGAGGGAACGACTTAGTGTACAAGAAGAAGAATAATAAGAACTGGGCCTAAAAAACAAAATACTGACGAACTGTATATTCTGGCCAAGACTTCGGTGTTTAGCTGGCAGACTCTGGGTTCTTGAGAGAGAGAGAGAGAGAGAGAGAGAGAGAGAGAGAGAGAGAGAGAGAGAGAGATGTTGGCTGATAGTCCAGCAGACTTGGGAAGACTTGTCTGGCTGATGATGATGATGAGTTGAGGCTGAACCGTAGTGAGACCGACCAACCAGAGGCGACCGCAGCAACAGGACGTATACCTGACCGCTCGCGTTCGAGAAAGGGCCGCGTTCCCTTCGTCTCTGCGGCCGCCGGCGGAATTCGGTGATGTTAGCAACCTGTTGGTGCATCGGCTCTGCCGACTGTGAAATGACCACAGGGTCCAAGACTCAGTCTGGTCCTTAATTATCATATAACGATGGAGGAAGAAGAAGGAGAAGGAAGAGAAGGGAGGAGTAAAAATAGCGTACATGTGTTAGGCAAATGAATCGTGGACCAAAGAATGTCAGAAACGCATCACGATCTTTATAGGACCGTTGGTGGTGACAAAGAATTGTTTTCGTGCTATCCTGATCTTTTATAGATTTTAGGAAAGCGAAGAAGCGTTTCATTCAAGTTCTCAGATTTTCAAGGCGTTCATGTAAAAATATTTTCCCCTGAGAGAGAAAGAGAGAGAGAGAGAGAGAGAGAGAGAGAGAGAGAGAGAGAGAGAGAGAGTTGGGGGGGGAGAGGGAGGAGAGTTATACAATCCTTGACAGACATGTCACAAACATCTAGAGATTTGTAGAATTTATGTATCCCCTAGTGTGTGAGAGAGAGAGAGAGAGAGAGAGAGAGAGAGAGAGAGAGAGAGAGAGGAGAGTCATACAATCCTTGACGGACATGTCGTCACAAACTCAGATTTTAATTAAAGGCGTTTATATAAAAATATTTTTCCCCGAGAGAGAGAGAGAGAGAGAGAGAGAGAGAGAGAGAGAGAGAGAGAGGAGTCATGCAATCCTTGTCAGACATGCTGACATGTCACAAACTAGTAAAGATTTGTAAAATATATAAGTATAATTTCCCAGAGAGAGAGAGAGAGAGAGAGAGAGAGAGAGAGAGACAAGTCATACAATTCCTTGACGGACATGTCGTCACAAACTTAATAAAGTTTTGGTGACCAGCTTGTGATGTACAAAACCACTTTACCTATGAAACCACAACGAAGGCTGACTTCATTTTCGGTAACGGGGGAAGAATGACACTCATTATCGTATTTTTTAACAGATTTTATTGTACAAAAGGATAAATGAAAACCAATACAGAATGCCCTACGAATCCCACAGAAAGACGTAACAACAACACGAAAGAAAGTTCCAATACTCTGTTTAAAATTTTCGCCATCATATTATGGGTAGAAACTCAGGTGCTTACTAAGACAAGAAACTACCATCTAATCATTCGTATCTATAATACTTCCTACAACAAAAAATGCTGATCGTTAATTTGCACGAGCAATTTTCGACCCAGCGGTAATGAGCAATCATTCAGGTGCTTGAATATGACAAACTGTTTCCGTTCGGACTGATTGCTTCTACGTCAAACATGAAAACATTCCAACCATTCAACTTCATAATTCTCCTTATTCAATACATAATTGTGAGCGATCATTCAAATGTATTTGAAGTCGGTTAAAAACACCTAAGGAACGGCATTGTATGAGAAGAAAATCATGAAGGGAGACTGAATAATTCTACAAGGAAAAAGCCTAAAATTGAAATAAAATCGTGTATACTTTAATATTTAAACTTAATTTAAAGGATTCACTCAAGTTTCCTGCACTCGAATTTGCAACTCGGGTAATCTAGATTTACGAAAGGCTACTTCAAATGCTGCTCAAGAGTGAATTATTCTCGTAACCTCATTTACATGCAAAGAGAAAGACTTAGAAACTGCTGAAGAAGACTTAGAAAGTCCTGGACAAGACTTGGAAAGTCCTGGACAAGACTTGGAAAGTCCTGGACAAGACTTGGAAAGTCCTGGACAAGACTTGGAAAGTCCTGGAAAAGACTTGGAAAGCCCTGGAAACGACTGGAAAAGCCCTGGACGACTTGAAAGCCCTGGACAAGATTGGAAAGCCTGGAAAAGACTTGGAAAGTCCTGGAAAAGACTTGGAAAGTCCTGGAAAAGACTTGGAAAGCCCTGGACAAGACTTGGAAAGTCCTGGAAAAGACTTGGAAAGTCCTGGAAAAGACTTGGAAAGTCCTGGAAAAGACTAAGAAAATACTAGAGAAGGTTCAGAATGTACTAGAGACTAACAAAAAACCATTACAAAAAAAGAAGCCTCCATATACGGATGTGCTTCGTCCCATAGCTGGTAACTTACACCACGCCGAGTCGAAAAACTCGAATAATCCGTTTTCTGTGGCAACGACATTTTCTGCCATTCCAAATCGCTAACCAAAGTTAAACTAAGAGGAAAAAAAAAAAAAAAAAGTTCTTCTCCTTTACCTGAGGTATTTCTGTTATTATGAATTCAACTGACCTGTAGGAACTGTCAAGTGCTCTTAAGAGAAATACATTGAGAGAAAAATTATTTTAACTACTTGCTAAGGACAGTAAACTATACAAAAAAAAGTTAACTGGAAAACTCTTTAAGTTAATATTCCCAGTTTAGAATTTGACACAATGCCCATTCAGTATCGAGTTCCAATAATGCAGGAGACATCAAACCGAGAACTTTTCTTGAAAACACAGCAAAGAATCACTTTTATGAATTGACCTGTGTACTGAACCACCTTGGCCTCGTCTGATCCACTTGGAAAACAACACTCGAGGCAATAAAAAAAACGAAAACACTGAAAAAAAAAAATCCCAAATAAAAACATTCTCCAATGCCCGTTCCATCTCGCCCCCGCCTAAACCCAGGTGGAATCTCGCCTCAGGTCGTGACAAGATGATGATTCAGTCGCCTGGTTTTACTCCTTCGAAACCTCCTGGTTGTCGCCGACGACCTCCTTGGCTTCTATGAGTCTGAAGGCCTCCATTATCTCCTGGGAGTTAGACTGGCACTGCTTGTAGAAGGTCTCGCACGCCTTGGAGTTGTGAGCCGAGTTTCTGCCCAACCAAGCGGCGTAGTCGAAGACGCCCTTCGAGCTTCGAATAGTAGAGGGCGCGGGTGCCACTTCGGTGCTGTGGAAGGAAGGAGACCTTTGGAATATATCGTGGATTGTAGATAAAGTTCTTGATGGTTCTAGATAGGTGGCCACCGGAGAGAAATTTAAGGAGTTATTGAAGAACATCTTTTATGGCGGTACGTGATTTACATTTTGAATCATCATTAATATATGTATATATATATATATATATATATATATATATATATATATATATATATATATATATATATATATATATATATATAGTGTAGTTTTGTTTTTTCCCAGGCTGAAATAAGCTATGTAGCCGTGTCCATGGATATTGATATCCCTGCCTCCAGGCCCGTCAACATTACAATAATAAACTTATATAAACATATATATATATATATATATATATATATATATATATATATATATATATATATATACGTATATATATAACAGGTTATTATTTTAATATTTAAGACTGGAGACTAGGATAATATATATATATATATATATATATATATATATATATATATATATATATATATATATATATATATATATGATATAAGTTTATTACCGAGATTTTGACGACCTTGGAGGCAATGATATCGATGATCATGCCTGGGAAGACTAACAACAATAAAACTTGACTAAATCAAAACGGCTGAATAAAAAAAAAAAAAAAAAAAAAAGAAACCGACGTTAACTTACCTGAAGCTGAACATGATGGCGCGTTCGTCTTCCTTGAGTTCGTCCCTGGGTTTCTGGGCGAGCTCGCAAACCAGCCTCTGCGCGCAGCCGTCGGTGTCAAGGGTGGCGGTCACGTTGAAGTAATCGACTTCTTTGACCGTCTCAGCCGGTCTCTCTTCGCCCTTGTAAGAGATAAAAAGAAAACAGAGTGAATTATTAGCTTGTCCTTTGAGGGGTTTTAAGCGAGGGTTCGATCGGCGCGTGAATGTTTACGTAGCTCTCAGTACTTCTAGCGGACCGAAGAACGCTCTGTATTTGAAGCGAGGAATATCGTTAGTACCACCTAAATATCTTTTTCCCCGGGTGCACTGTAGGCATTACTTTAGGTTCCTTGCAGCGTCCGTTCGGCCCGTAGCTACAACTCCTTTCATTCCTTTGACTGTACCTACGGACGTATTCTTTCTTACACCTTTCTTTCCGACCTAACCTATTAATTGTTTCAAAGTGGAACTGCTTTGAGGTTTTCCTTAGGCCTAAATCCTATATTCTGTCTTGTACTTTTCCAATCAGCATATACCTCACCAAGGTCTAAAGAATATTTAGACCTTGTACCTCACAACCCTCACCTGGGCCTCCCTCTTCCCCCGCCGCCTGTCGAAGTAATCCGAAGGGACGATGTAAAAACTAGGGGGTCCGTGGCTTAGGGGCGGAGGTGCATAGTAGCCAGACTCCCTGGAGTAGTAGTCGTCGTATTCGTCTCCGTTGTCGAAGGCGTCTGCGATCCCGTTGGCCACCTTGTTCTTGAGTGCTGCCAAGCCGATCACCTTCAGGATCTGGAAGGGAAGAGGGGGAACAGGATCACGTTTTGAGATTCGAGGGAAAGGATTCAGGAGTTTGCCCTGAAAGGAGTTTCTCGAGACAATCGGTTTCAAGATCGCGGGTCAAGAGTTAACGCTCCCACTTTGGAGAGGTCTATCGAAAAGGTGATGTCAGTAACTTCAAGATTCCAGTTACTTCAAGATTCTAGAAAGCTTATAGTTCACAATGAGAGAGAGAGAGAGAGAGAGAGAGAGAGAGAGAGAGAGAGAGAGAACATATGTATAACTCTTACGATACCTTGACAGCCGAGAGGCCTCCAATAGCTGCAATTGCGGGGGCAGTCTTGATTGCAGCCACGGGGAGCGCAGCCCCCAGCAGGCCTATGGTAGATTCGGCCCCGGGGACCGAGACCAGCCCGACGACGCCGATCAAAAGCCACAAGACTCTCATTCTGCGAAGGAGAAAGACGACTTAGAAGAGTTAACTGAACGTTTCAAAATGAAATAGAATCGTTTTAAGATGTGTTAACTTTGCATGAGACTTATCTCCTTTCAGCCGTCTTGGCATCCTCTCGTGAACTATAAAGTTTCCTCTTTTCATTCATAATAACATCTGAAACGAATGAATGAATCCCGCCAAAAAAAAAAGGTCGTTTGAAATGGGTGTACCCACAAGATAAGAGCCATTCCATCCATACATTGTATAAGTGATAGTCCACTGAAGCCTCACAGATCAGTTGAAACTTTATTTTGCTATCCAAGCTTTATTTCTTAGCGAATATTTGTTCATTCAGAATCACAAAAATGATCAAAATGGCAGAAAGGTCTTAGAAAGAAAGAATATGGTTGTTCGAAATTTCGGATCTTTCAACCAAACCATTAACTTTGACGTCAGATCTCATGGGGCTGAGGATCTTCCAAATAATCCGTTAACTTTGACGTCAGATCTTATGGGGCTGAGGATCTTCTAACCAAACCATTAACTTTGACGTCAGATCTCATGGGGCTGAGGATCTAACCAAACCATTAATTTGAAGTCAGATCTCATGGGGCTGAGGATCTTCCAACCAAACAATTAATTTGACGTCAGATCTCATGGGGCTGAGAATCTTCCAAATAATCCGTTAACTTTGACGTCAGATCTCATGGGGCCGAGGATTTTCCAACCAAACCATTAAATTTGACGTCAGATCTCATGGGCCTTACCACGATGAATAAATGACCATTAGTAACCACTGAGTACGTAAATTACAGTGTCAATCATATGAATTAAATAAGACCCTAAGACTTTAATTCCCGAATGAATCGTGATGGTGTTATGGAGGACGATGCTAACTGCTAAAAAATTATTTATACTTTTTTTTTCAGAGGTTTTGTTAAAGCCTTCGACCAGCATGGCCATACAGTCTGAAAGTTCTTATTCAAAGAGCGATCACTATTTAATTTTTCTATTGCAGGACCAGACACTATCACTGCTGTTTTTCGGAAAGTGCTCTGGTCTTCCAGAGTGTCCATCGGCGTCTTAGAATTTTTAGGTACGTCCAATGTTTCACGGTCTTCAAGCGGTCAACGCAGTTAAACAAAGCTACAGATTCTTCAACCTACATCACCACACAAACACTCGAGCACTTTCCATCGTTCCAGCATGTCCAAAATCACTTACGTGTTCAGATATCAAACTGGGCTGCAACGATCGCCCAAACCAAACTGAGGACCGGATGATTTTCAGAGGGCTTTTTGTACCCTTCGGGATCCTGAATCAAGTGCTGCAAGCCAAGTGCATCTATGCGCCTGCGCATCTCGCCACTCAGCAGCAGATGAATAAGACCATTCCCGACATTCCTCTCTGCCTTCTGTTTCCTCCCTCGATTAGTCTCTTGTCCTTTTCTCTGGTCCTTTTCTCTTTCCCCCACCCCCCCTTTTTTTTTTTACCTGAAAGACCTCTTTCGGCTAACCTAGCGCTGCTGATCATTCCAGCCTGTTTCCTGGAACGTTGACCATCAGGTGAAAGGTGGAATATCTTGGGCCAAGATGATACATAGACGTCGGAAACAGCCATTGCGTCCACCCACACAAAGAGCTCTTTAGAGAGAGAGAGAGAGAG
>NC_087215.1:73458618-73466118 GCF_015104395.2 Macrobrachium nipponense | reverse complement strand
TCTGGTGTCCTAAGTAAAATGGGGAAAAGGATAAATAATAATAATAATAAACAATAATAAATCACTAATAATAGTAATAATAATAATAATAATAATAATAATAATAATAATAATAATAAAAAAATAGTAAGTTATTAATTAGTAATAAAAACAGGACCAGACGTGGACGATTGATTGACAAAGTCAAGAAGAAAGTATCACTCATTGATGTCGCAATACCATGGGACACCAGAGTTGAAGAGAAAGAGAGGGAAAAAATGGATAAGTATCAAGATCTGAAAATAGAAATAAGAAGGATATGGGATATGCCAGTAGAAATCGTACCCATAATCATAGGAACACTAGGCACGATCCCAAGATCCCTGAAAAGGAATCTGGAAAAACTAGAGGCTGAAGTAGCTCCGGGCCTCATGCAGAAGAGTGTGATCCTAGAAACGGCACACATAGTAAGAAAAGTGATGGACTCCTAAGGAGGCAGGATGCAACCCGGAACCCCACACTATAAATTCCACCCAGTCTAATTGGAGGACTGTGATTTAGAGCAAAAAAAAAAAAAAAAAAAAAAAATAAAAAAAATCTAAAAGTAAAAATAATATAATAAAATAATAATAATAAAATAATAACTAAAATTAACCTAATAAAAATAATAATAATAATAATAATAACTAATACTTGATTCTGGTGCCTTAGTAAATGGAAAAGGATAATAATAATAATAATAATAATAATAATAATAATAATAATAATAATAATAATAATAATAAACCAATGCACGGACAATACATGAGACAGACTAAAGAACTAGCTAGCGATGACACATGGCAGTGGCTACAGAGAGGAGAGCTCAAGAAGGAAACTGAAAGAATGATAATAGCGGCACAAGATCAGGCCCTAAGAACTAGATATGTTCAATGAACGATAGATGGAAATAACATCTCTCCCATATGTAGGAAGTGCAATACGAAAAATGAAACTATAAACCACATAGCAAGCGAATGTCCGGCACTTGCACAGAACCAGTACAAAGAGAGGCATGATTCAGTGGCAAAAGCCCTCCACTGGAGCAGTGTGCAAGAAACATCAGCTACCTTGCAGTAATAAGTGGTACGAGCACCAACCTGAAGGAGTGATAGAAAACGATCAGGCAAAGATTCTCTGGGACTATGGTATCAGCAACAATAGGGTGATCGTGCAAATAGACCAGACGTGATGTTGATTGACAAAATCAAGAAGGAAGTGTCTCTCATTGATGTCGCAATACCATGGGACACCAGAGATGAAGAGAAAAGGGGAAAAAATGGATTAGTATCAAGACCTGAAAATAGAAAAAAGAAGGATATGGGATATGCCAGGCACGATCCTAAGATCCCTGAAAAGGAATCTAGAAAAACAAGAGGCTGAAGTACCTCCAGGACTCATGCAGAAGAGTGTGATCCTGGAAACGGAGCACATAGTAAGAAAAGTGATGGATTCCTAAGGAGGCAGGATGCAACCCGGAACCCCACACTATAAATACCACCCAGTCGAATTGGAGGATCGTGATAGACCAATATATATATATACATATATATATATATATATATATATATATATATATATATATATATACATATACATAATAATAATAACAACAACAATAATAATATAATAATAATAATAATAATAAATAATAATATATAATAATAATAAAATAATAATAATAATAATAATAAAATAATAATAATAATAATAATAATAATAATAATAATAATAATAATAATTCTGGCTCCTTAGTGAATGGGAAAAGGATAAGAAACATCAGTTCTTAATTAACAGAGAGATTAAAAACACCTCTTGCTGGAACTCATCTTCACTCTTTCAGAATATTTTAAAGGTCCTGCTTTTCCAGGACCTCTTTCACATCCTCTGTGGAATCCTTCAGAGGTGGTCTTCCTCTCCTAATCATGAGATCCAATCGTCTATTGTTGAAGTGGAGGTGTCAGATATACGACCCCACAGGACTGACACAAGGGCAGCGACAGCTCCACTGTCGCCTTTGGATAAGGTGTAACCAGCCATTATAGGCCTAGGAAAGTGGCCCTCCTACAGCCCAGCCAACTTTTATGAGGCGCAATGGGACATTCCAAGCGGAGGGACATGGCAGTTCCACAGCCTTCCATGAGGACATAGAGCCTGATGAGGAGGGCAAAAGGATACTCTTTTTATAGGTAAGGTTGCTGATGAAACGAAGTAGATAGGAACCGAGAGTGGTAATGCAGCCCTCCCAAAAGAAGAGGGTAGAATCTCCTCTCGACTGGATGGTGGATTGTTAGTCAGATTATTATAAAGAAGAAGAAGAAAAAGGAGAAGCAGCAGCGGCAAATGACTGCGTCTACCTTTCTCGGAAATAAAAGAGAAAGAGAGAGAGAGAGAGAGAGAGAGAGAGAGAGAGAGAGAGAGAAGCGGGGGTAGGCCGGTTGAAAGGGACATCTTATTTCCTCGGCAGAAGACGTTACGGAGGAACCTGCCTCTATTACCTAGAGAGGCACAAGGCGTATCGGAGGAAAGCAGCACTCAGACTAGGGGTTGCGGGGAGGTGGGGGAGGTCCCTTGGTTCTGCCTGCTTCTGGCTTCGTCTGAAGACGACGACGGGCAAAGGTGGGTAGCCTCAGCAGCAGCAGCAGCAGCAACAGCGGCATCAGTAGGGCTGCTTTCTCTTCCGGAGTACCTGCTGCCTAATCACTGTGGTTTTTCCCATGGTGGGTACTTGCCGGAATTAACTTTTGGTGTGGGAGGGAGGTTTGTGCCTTGGAGGAGGTGGGGGATTGCGGGGTTAATCTATAGTCTGTATAAGTCTTGGGGATGAACTTTGTGGGGAGGATTGTTGGGGAGGATTGTACCTTTGGTGTGGGAGGTGGAGGATTGTTGGGTGGTTAATCTATAGTGGCAAGGGTGGGGTCGACAATTCAAAGCGTGAAATTATCAGCACCAATAAAAAACGATTAAAACTTCCTCGGCTCCACTTTCTCTCGATGGCAAAAACGAGCGTTGATGACTGTAATAAAGGAAAATAATGGTCGGATTAATCGGGTATGTGAGACGTGGAATCAAACTTCTTTGATAAGTGGTCACAGGCACCGCTTATCAGAAGGAGGGAGATGTGGTTTTCATTATTTTTTTCCTCAAGTTAAAAGCATAGAGCCTGTATATATATATATATATATATATATATATATATATATATATATATATATATATATATACATATATATTATATATATAATATATATAATATATATACGTATATATATATATATATATATATATATATATATATATATATATATATATATATATATATATATATATATATATATAAATATATATATATATGCAATATGAAATAGCCCCGAATATATATGTATATATATATATATGCATATATATATATATATATATATATATATATATATATATATATATATATATATATATATATATAGATGTATGAAATAGTTCCGAATATCATACGAGAAAATGCAAAGCTTAGCATCAACTGCATACAAAATCCAACATTGTCAGTACAATAGATAACTGTTCCATTAACAAACATTTTATTTGCTATAGGACGCGAATCCCCTACACACACACACATACATACATACATACATACATACTACATACATACATCATAACATACATACCTTATATGTATGGTTTGGTCAAGGCACATAAAATCAATAACCCTATCAGACCAATCATTAGTTCAGTGGGCTCAGTTACGTATAATTTATCTAAATGGCTTGTAAAAATTCTTACTCCTTTGGAATGAAACATTTCTAACACGAATGTTAAAAACAATGTTGATTTTATAAACAAATTGAATAGTTTAAATTTGAATTTTGATTTTAATATGGATAGTTTTGATGTTGTCTCTTTATTCACAAAAGTGCCTGTAGATGACTTACTTGAATATTTGGAGGAGGAATTAGAACGTTATGACATTCCCTTAAGTGTAGCAAACCTCATTAGTCTCATAAAATTATGTATCAATGATAGTAAATTTTGTTTTAATGGGGAATTTTTTGTTCAAAACTTTGGCATGGCTATGGGTAATCCCTTTTCTCCTGGCCTTAGCAATATCTACATGGAATTTTTTGAGACAAAACTCTTACCAAGAATTTTGCCCCAGAAAGTTATTTGGTTTAGATATGTGGATGATATCTTCTGAATTTGGCCAGTTCACGAAAATCTCCAGGAATTCCTTAATAATCTCAATAATTTGGTCCCTTCTATAAAATTTACTGTAGAGGAAGAAAGAAATTGTAATTTGAATTTTCTTGATGTGACTGTCCATAGAAATGATAGAAATTTCACCTTTCAGTCTTTCGAAAATCAACTAACATTGCCTCTTTTGTTCATTACTACTCCAATCACGATCAAAATGTTAAATTCTCTATTTTTTCTGGGATGTTCCTAAGGGCTTTACGTGTCTGTAGCCTGCAGTTTATTGACGCTGAAATTAAAATTATTTATGATATTGCATTGAAACTTGAATACTCAAGGACTTTTATAGATGTGGCATGGAAAAGAGCTAGAAAAACATTGTATTCAACTAATGACAAATTTGAATTTAGTAAGCATAACATTCTAAAATTACCCTATGATGAAAGGTTTTTAGATATTCCTAGAATTTTAAAGCTTTTTAACATAAATGTTGTTTTCGGTAATATTAATGTCAAGAGTTCAGTAATAAAAAATTCTCCTATTGATCTTCCAGGCTGCATATATGAAATTCCTTGCAAAAAGTGTGATAAAGTCTATTTCGGACAGACCGGTAAATCTCTTTCACAACGTCTCAAACAGCATCAATATTCTGTGAGAACTGGGCAAATATCGAATGCATTATTCGTACATATAAGAGATTTAGATCATCCTATTAACTGGAGTCAAGCGAGAGCCTTTATCCCATGTAATGACACAGTTAAAAGGAATATCATTGAATCTTGTTTCATCAAGTCAAATAATAGAAATGTTCTAAATTTAAGTCTTGGTTTATTTAAACTTGATGCTTTCATAATGAAAAAAATTATAGATAAATATAAGCAACAAAATTAATACATTCAGTTTTTACATGTTTTGGAATGTAAAGATACTTTGTAATTTCGGTTAGGGTTAACTCTGTTTAGGTTTGTGACCGTGGGATATCCGATAATCATGGATTATCTCTTTTAATTTCTACCCTTTTGACAATTAACCATCTGGTATTCTTGATCTTGTTGTGTACCTGAGACCTTTCTCTCCAATTGTATTTCATTAGTTCCTTGACAATGTTTTAGTAAAGACGAAAGCGCTTGGATTTCTGACTATCATTTTCCTGTGGGATTCACTTATACATACATACATACATCTCGGCGTAAAGTGAGCGTGATTGAGAAACAAAAAAACTATAAGTAATTTCATCATTTGTTAGTACAAACGTTGATCTGTAGTAACTACTTATTGTCATAGTTTTAATCTGAGAGAAAATCCACGCATCTATTCCTGCGTGCATAATTATATAAATTGAAATAAAAAATAGAAAAAAAAAACATATTTGGGATTTTGCATTATTTTTAACGGTCAGCATCAAAGGGTTAGTGCCTCAGTATGGTTTTGACCTGACACCTCGGTGGCCACGAGTTCGATTTTCGGGCATTCCACTGAGGGGTTAGAGATGTGTATTTCTGGTGATAGAAGTTCAGTATCGACGTGGTTCGGAAGTCACGTAAAGTTGTTGGTCCCGTTGCTGAATAACCACTTGTTTCCATACGACGTAAAGACACCATACAAACAAACGACAAAGATTTAATAAGGATTTTTATTAGCGATTTTAGACATGTCTAAACTAGCAAACCACAACTTAGTGTTCTTGAGACTGTTGTCTTCACTTTTGGTTATTATTTTTTTTATGGTAACAACAACGAAGAGTTTATACAAATTTTATTACTCTTGGCACCATTGGTGTCAGTCACTTATGAACCACCTGTACAGATTCTTTGAGCTTTAAAAATTATGTTACCTTTTTCGTAAAACCTCAATTGCACGAATAATGATGTGCTATTTTATTTTTTCATGTAATGTAATTTTTTCCGTAAAGTAATGTCCTACTTACAGTACTTTCATACGTACAGTTATTTCCTGTGTACACTAATTATTTATGTAAACTAAGTCACTATGTCAAATTATTTCTATGTAAAGACTGATAATTTCTAATGCTAAGTTATTTCCTATGTACAGTAATCCCCTGTGCCAACTTATTTACTTTGTAAACTTTAATGTGTATAATAATTTCCTGTATGCAGTTTTTTTCTATGTATAGCAACTCCCTTTGTACAGTAATTGCCTATGTACAGTAATTTCCCATGTAAAGTTCCTTCTAATGTCCAGTACTTTCCAATATACATTACTTTCTAATGTATGGTAGTTTTAGTTTCCCTAAGTAAGGCACTTTTCAATGAGAAATGATTGCATGTTATTTGTAAACATTTCGGATTTTATTGTATGAAAGTGAATGCAGATGACCATGGTGTATTTTGGCGCTCATTAGATGGAATAATGATTCCCCCAGTCCCCAAAAAACGTAATTTGATATCTTAATGGCTGTTTATTATTTCACCTGTGTATGTGTGTACTGATTTGCTTGCTCGTATCATAGATGGATCTGTTTATGATATATTTGTCTTTCGTTTCCCTCAAAAGCATTGATATTTCTTAATAGACTGATGCCATATTTTTGCTTGTTTATTCTTAATATACTTTCACATAACAACAAAATCAGCATTTGTAAGTAGTTTCCGTGTTAACAGATGCAACAGAATAGTTTAACATCGAGAAACCATAATAATTTGGCATCAATGCAACAGAACGATTTAGCACTGATAGTATAGTTTACCATTTTTTTCCAGGCTTCAAAGACTGAAATATAGTTTTCTTTAAGTACTAAGATGTTAAAAGAAAACGTAGAGCATAGTTCTAAGGAAGTGTTAAGGGTAAACTTAATTCGTTCTAAAAGGAATTTGACCATTATAGTTACATTGTGTACGTTATATATATATATATATATATATATATATATATATATATATATATATATATATATATATATATATTGTATTATATATATTCTATATTACTATCTATCTATCTATCTATCTATCTATCTATATATATATATATGATATATATATCTATATATATATATATATAGATATATATATGGATTATGATAGATATATATCTACACATCTATCTATCTAATATAATACTATAACTATATATATATATATATCTACTATTATCATATATATATATATATATATATTATATATATATCATATTATATATATGTATATATATATTATATATTTATTATAGTATCTCCTAGACTATCTATCTATCTATCTATCTCAGTATAAGTATATTATATATATATATATATATATCTATATATATAGATAGATATATATAGATATATATATA
>NC_087215.1:73436118-73453618 GCF_015104395.2 Macrobrachium nipponense | reverse complement strand
CTACACTACGGTAGTGTAGTAGGTAAAAGCTTCACTGACGTTCCATGGATTTGAAAGGATCCTGGGTTCGCGCCCCGATCCAGGCAAGTCTATTATCGAGAAAAAATTCCCCTTCGGTTAAGCATATATGAAAATATATTAATTCCGAGGTAGAGCGAATTAGATATTAAAGGACATTGTAGCTCGATATATATATATATATATATATATATATATATATATATATATATATATATATATATGTAGAGGTATATATATCGTGTAACCAACTTAAAGCAAAATGTTTACTTTATATTTTGAAAAAATTACAAAATTTTACAGCAGCAAAAGAAAGAGATAAAAAAAAAAATGCTATATTTCCACAAATAGCTATTATATATATATATATATATATATATATATATATATATTATATATATATATTATATATATATATATACGAATAACTTGATCACGAAGTATATAAAACGTGATGCCATGTATAAATAAAGGTTTTTGCCACGAAGGAAAAAATGAAAAGCGAGATAGCCAAAGCACTTTCGGTCTAGTTCGACCCTTTACTCAGGCACAACTGAGTAAAGGGTCAAACTAGACCGAAAGTGCTTGGCTATCTCGCTTTTAATTTTTTTTCCTTCGTGGCAAAAATCTTTATATATATATATATATATATATATATATATATATATATATATATGTGTATGTATGTGTGTGTTTGCGTGTGTACATATGTATATAAATGTATATATCTATTTGTATGTATGCACACACATACATATATATTATACATATTATATATATATAATATCTAATAAAAGGAGCCCACACACCAAAAATAGAGAAAAAGTACTATATTTCAGAGACTGCTGTCTCCCTCTTCAGGTAGATGAATGAGAAAAGTTTACAGAAAAGGTGGTATTTATACCAAGAGGTCCATCCACAAACAAGCCATTTTAAGTCACCCCCGCTGATAATCTTCCTTTAATCTTCTTAAGGGTTGGTTGAATGAAGACGTTGTCGATCGTGTCCGAAATCCATCCTCCTTTTGAGATGTTCGTTACCTGCCTCTCTTTTATTAAGGCCGATTCCATCATTTGACTCTTGTACCGGCAGTTGCTGCTATAAATTACACGTGACAAATTCCAGTTTATTCTATGGTTATGTTCATTTATATGGTTGAAAATAGCCGAGTTCTGTTGTCCATACCTAACTGACCGTTTGTGTTGTATTAATCTCTGGGGAAGTGATTTACCTGTAAATCCGATGTAAGATTGGTCACAGTCCTGGCATGGGATTTCGTATACCCCAGAGTCCTTTGGAGATGTCTTTTGTTGGACGTTAATCAGGGATTTGGCTAAGGTGTTTGGGTAGTAAATGCAAAGGGTTGGATTTCCCAAGGGTGTGGGTTATTCTCTTAATCGTCTCCAGGTGAGGAATTTTTATTTTATTGTTGGGTGTGTCTCTGGTCTTGTCTTTAGGGGGTTGGTAGAAAATTACGTTTGCTTTTTGAATTGCTTTCTCAATTATATGGTCAGGATACTTTAAAGACGAAAGTTGTTTGCGAATTAGTTCAAATTCTTTTTCCAGGAAATCTGGGGAACAAATTCGTAAGGCTCTTAAGAATAGGTTGCTAGCTACACCTATCTTGATAGTAATGTCGTGATAGCTAAAGTAGTGAATATATGAAAGTGAGAACGTTGGTTTTCTGTACATGGTAAATTTGTATTCTGTCGTGTCTCTGATTATTAAAACATCAAGAAAAGGAATTTTGTTGTCTGTTTCCCATTCAACTTTAAATTTGATGCTGGGCACTAATGCGTTTACTTGTGGACGGATCTCTTGGTATAAATACCACCTTTTCTGTAAACTTTTCTCATTCATATACCTGAAGAGAGAGACAGCAGTCTCTGAAATATAGTACTTTTCTCTCTACATTTTGGTGTTTTATTGGCTCCTTTTATTAGATGGAATTCTGTTGTTACAGAACATTTTTACCAGTCATATATATATATATATATATATATATATATATATATATATATATATATATATATATTATAATTTTTGTTAATTATAAATTAATCCTGTATTGCACTTAATCAGCCTTTGGAGAGCATTTCAGAATTGGGAACTGCAGCTAACTGAAATGTGCAAAATAATTTTTGATTGACGGTTTACATTTCCACAAATGGAATTAAATTTTACCCAGAGAATTAGCAATATTGATTCCTTTTTCACACATCAGATTACAATAGAAAGGTCCTACTTGGGCATGGGATTACATATGCCTAGAATGTATGAATTAGAGGGCCTTATAGTACTTAGTATCACTTTGTCGAACGTATATCCTTAATTCGTGTTTGTGGATGCTTGGGATTGATAAACTGGAGTGAAATAAGTAAAGTTGACTGTATTTTCTATTATGTATCGGATATCAGGTTACTTTATACTCTACCTTTCCCTTATGTATGTATATATATACACATATACATACATAAGCGAACACCACAAGAAAAGGACATTCAGAAGTTCAGTACCAAAAGCTTTTGCTTATGCACGCAACTTCAGGGAACTTTGAGATCGGAAAGTAATTTGGAGGAGAAAGAGCCTTCCTCATTTTTAACTTTCGAACGCCAGACAATTACTTATGTAGCGTCCTAGAATAGAGTTTTAGATACATTTCAATTGGAAGTAATAGCTAACGAGTAGACAATGAAATTGAAACGTATTAAACCTTTATTCTTGGACGATACATAAGTAATTCGTCTGGCGTTCGAAAGTAAAAAATGATGAAGGCTCTCTCTTCCAAAGTCGGATAAAATGACACTAGGAATCTGGGACACGAAAACTAAGACACGGAAAGCAAGCACGACCCCGGGTAGTGACTAAGGCTCAATAAGAGAAGAAGGGGTCTCGGTAGGTGGACCAGAGAGAGAGAGAGAGAGAGAGAGAGAGAGAGAGAGAGAGAGAGAGAGAGAGGTGAAAGGCAAATAACAAACAAGAAGAACGAGAAATACCAGGAGGGAAAATAGAGGCGGTTTGACTTGTTTGTTTTGTCTTGTACACATGTATATAAAGTGAGCAAACCGATAGTTCGTCGCAGTTTCTTGACGAGCGCAGATCAACCAAAAGCTCCAGTTATGAAGTGTGTAAGTACTTGGTGAGAATTCTTGCTGCAAACACAGGGTCCTCCCTTGTGTTCTGGAAACCACCGAGGCTTCTGGAACTCTTGGTTCTTGAGTCTAACTTAGGTTTCAATTTTTTTTTTGTACATAACGCTTCGTGAAATCACTCACAGCGTCTAAGTTTGTGATACCTCTGCAGGCTCAAAGCACAGCCAGTCTTCTGTTTCTGAATTGCCAAGAAAGTCTTGGCACCTTTTATGGTATTGAGCTCATTGTCATTTTCCTGATACGTCTTTCATGTTTGTGTTGGCTGTTAGGTTGATATTTTGAGGAATTCCAGAATTGACTGATAATGACTTACGTTTGTGACAACATTCAAGACTTTCAAAATACATTTAAATTCATCTGTTCTGTGCACATTGCTCACTGCAAATCAAAAGTCCAGCTATATTCAATGCACATTGATTACTGAGCACTGGACATTGCTCACTGCAACACATAGGTCAGTGCAGGTCACCACAGCCATAAACAACACTTTGATATTGCCTAGAGCATATTACTTAGAGCACATTGCTGAGAAAAATTGTTCAGAGCTAATTGCCAAGAACACATTGCTAAGAACACATTGCTCAAAGCACATTGTATAGAACACATTGCTCAGAGCACATTTAGAACACATTGCCTAGAACATATTGCTCAGAGCATTACCTTAGAGCACATTGCTCAGAGCACATTGCTGAGAACACACTGCTCAGAGCACATTGCTCAGTCCACATTCCTCTCTGCAGATCATCTTCGCCTGTGTTCTGGCCCTGGCCTTCGCTGCTCCTCAGCAGTTCCAGGACCCTGTGGCCATCACCAGGGACGAAAGGGTCGATAACGCCGACGGCAGCTTCCAGTACATCTTCGAGGCCGAGAACGGCATCTCCGCTCAGGCTGTGGGCGTCCCAGGAGTCGAAGGGCAGTCCAACATCGAGGGATCCTACAGGTGAGGGCGGTGTAATGCACTGGATGTGTCTCTTTGGTCGCTAGACGCATGATAACGAGTTCATAATAACGAATCAATGAATGCATATATCTTCATGATAACTATCTACGTATGCATACAAATTCCTTATAACTAATCAATGCATGCATAAAAGTTCATCATAACTATCTATGTATGCATACATGTTCTTGATAACTATAACTATCTATGCATGGATACAAGGTCATTATAACTATGTATGCATATAGGTTTACTGTTCACTAATTATGTATACATACAGGCTCACTGTAGATCACTATTTATGCATACAAGTTCATCACAGCAATCTGTGTATACATGTTCACTCATTTATGCATACACGTTCCCCTGCCCACTCTCATCAATACATGTTCATGATAACTATCTACGTAAGCGTAGAAATCACCTGCTCACTCTTATCAGCACGCGGTCAGGATAACTATCTACTTATGCATAAAAGTTCCCCTGTCCACTCTAATCAGTGCATGTTCATGATAAGTATCAACTTATGCATAAAAATCACCAGTCCAAACCCACCAGTAAGGGCGTTCTTATTCTTCTTCTTGCAGCTTCCCACTTCCTGACGGCAGTGGAATCGCCGAAGTTCGCTACGTCGCCGACGAGAACGGCTTCCGGGCCGAGTCCCCTCTCCTCCCCGTCGCTCCCCCAGCCCCAGCCCACGTCGAGGAGCTCCTCAGGATCGCTGACGAGCAGAGGGCAGCTGGAATCACCTTCGAGTAAAAAGAGAGATCGAGCGAGACAAGACTTTTAGGTTATGTCCGATTGATTCTTTCTTTTTTTCTCTCTCTCTTAGCAGAACAGTCGATGTTGTCCCGTGAAACTGATTATTATTGTCAATAAAGGTTAAAATTCACATGAGGTGTTTTGGATTACGCGTCTTTTGTCCTTGAAGAAAGACATATGTATGTATGTATGTTTATGTATGTATGTATGTATTATATACAAGTATATATATATACACATGTATATAGTTATATTTTTATACACACACACGCACACACACACACACACACACACACACACACACATATATATATATATATATATATATATATATATATATATATATATATATATATAATTATATATATAATTCATCTATTTCATAGACTGTTTCAGTTTTATGACGAACTTGTATCTTTAACTATTTACTTGCGGAATACCGATTTCCTGCAAGGCCGATCTCTCTATAAAATGTGGAATGGCAGAATTTATCAGTCATTCACAAGCTCGCTGCTTCGAAAATCAATATTGACGCTAATTTCTCATAGCTCCGTGTCGATACCCGAGGAAAGATATGTCTTGTTACTTACCCCAAGAACGATCTTGGCTGTTGATGTGAAGCTTGTTCCAAAGAATTCACGCTTTACTGGAGCGCCATTTATACTCAAGGATCGTCTTGGCCCTCTCTTGTCCTCAGGCATCGTTTATATACGTGTGGGAACTAGGTCGGATTCACGAGGAGACTATGACGGATTCACACATTCCTACAAGGAGGGTTAGGCTACAAAACTGGATGCAAAATGACCAATCGTAAGCACTGAAATATGAGAAATGATGAGGAAAATATGCAATAATATCTATAATGAAGACTTGGCTATCATAGAACAAACCCAAAACGAATAAGACATAGATTTGCTAGAATCCATAATTATATTATAAAGAATGATGTTCCAACGCTAACACTGAAACAACGTCTGTACAATTGTTTATTGCTAAACCTATTGCATATGTTCTTGGTTTCTTTCCTCTGTTGGGCTCTTGAAAAAAAAAACTTATAATATTTCTATATGTCTTATTATTCCTGCTGTTTAGATAAGTGTGGTGACTTTTCCTCTAGCCTTGTGTTTGTCATATGATTTATGTATAAATCGACGTTTCAATGTGATTTTTGATAAGGTGGTTTTCAATAGTGTCCTTGAAAATGCTACGTCAGCAACTGTTGTGAAATGTTGGCATAATGGTATTATGGTGCCATTTCCCATTAGCGTTTGAGACTGTATCTTGAGTCGAGACACACCATATATAGATGCATATGCATGCATAAATGAATTCTTGTCGAACACAGCACACCGTTTTTTTATGCTTTCATACATTAAACACAAATGGCTTTTAGTATAAAAAATTCACTCGTCTCCAGCATAAACACCGAAGGGGAATTTATATGTGATAAGTGATCCGTCATAAGGAGGGCTAGAACCACCGATACATACATACATACATACATACATACGTACATACATACATACATACATGTTACTTGTTGACGGCTTATCCAGGTCCCGCACCGTTTCCACAGCGCTCGCAGGATCCCCATTATCAAATTAACAGTTTCTTCATCAGATGTATTTAATCACACTGCAAATTCCATATTCATACATGCACAAGGACTTCTGTCAGACTCTACCCAGGACCGTAGATATATCAGTAGTAATGTCCACAGACATTAATACTGAAAAGACGGTGATGAGATCCCTACCGTAGTGTAGAGAAGTGTCTTGTTAGTCCTTTCCTTCTTGTAGTTATACAGATCTGCATGAAATGAACAGGATTTGAGGCAGTGGCAGTTGAAGTTAACGATTCCAAGATGAGAATACTTTGGAAATGTTAAATGTAGTATTTAAAGAAATTACCTATAGAATCTACAATACCCTCAGGAATTCTACACTCTTATATGAAACGCTTGTCACAGCGAAGTTTAATATCTAAAATACGAGAATATGAAGTAATAATGACAGCAGAATTCAAACCAACATCCAGAGTATCAGAACGAGGTCACGTTGCCGACCTGACCATTAGAATAGCATTTTGAGTTGCAGGACCAGTAAAATTTCTCTCGGATAGATGCAAGTCCATTTTTCTAAAAGAACGGATAAATCCCTGAATGATAATAATGATAATAAAAACCGCAAAGTAGCCAGTTCTTTTTTAATTTTCTCGAGGAGAAATGAATAAACAAACCTCTGGAGCGCCTCAGTGGCGTGGTTGGTATGGTCTTGGCCTGCCACCTCGGTGGCCGAGAGTTAGATTCTCGGGCATTCCATTAAGGGGTCAGAGATGTGTAGTTTTGGTGATAGAACTTCACTCTCGACGTGGTTCGGAAGTCACGTAAAGCCGTTGGTCCCGTTGCTGAATAACCACTGGTTCCATATAACGTAAAAACACCACACAAACAAACAAACCTACCCCTAGGCTGGATACTCCGATAGCTTCAAAAAGAATATAGATAGCTATGTAGAGATTATGAGCATAGACGGAAATAGGATGAAATAGAGACAAATTACAAATATAATAAGAATTGGAATTGTGAGACAAGAATTAGCTGAAAATTAACAGACTGATAGGTGGGCGTTTATTGAACACATTTACACAATTAAAATTGTAGATTCTTCAATATGGTCCCACAAAAGAACACAAAAATACACATAAAAACCTTAAAAAAAGAACACCTTAAGCCATATTATATATAGCATTTTCAATAATTTCACTTTTACGAGTAAAACTTTGCAAACAAAACTTTATATGCAGCTGATTACAAAAAACTTAGTTACTAATTTCTAGCGCAAAACAGAAAGTTTAAATATATTTTAGAGAAAACAAATGATATCTAAAAAAGCCGAACAACACCATTTCATTCAGTCTTAGTAAGTACTCTTCTTATATATATGAAGACAAATGAAGATAGCCTTTTGATGGTTGGATCATCGAAAAATTCGTTTCGTCTGAATGATTTACAGAAAATTTATTTTTCGTGGGAGAAAAAACTTAATGAGATTGCTGTTCCCACAATAAGGGTAAATTTTTATTTACTAATAAAGAGAAGTATGGATTCCTGATCAATTAAACATGCATAAATAGCTTGAGTGGCTAGGAGGTGAGTGTAGAGATGCATGACACTTAAAACATTAGGTTATTGCCAGGCGTGAAGTGCAAACTGTTGGGTCGTTTTGGTAGAAATAAAAGATAAGAATATAAGACCAAGAGCGACAGCAATGGAAGAGGGGTTAAGACTGAACAAGGGTAAACCTGAAAAAGGGTAAACCTTTTAACTACTATCAAAACTGCTGCCTCTTTTGGTTAATCTCTACAAAATCATTTGCCTCGTATCGTAATGGCTGAATTAAGTTAGGCGAGTTGTGAACCCTCGTATGGGACATTTATTTCCACATGACACCAAAACCTGTGATCATGCAGGAGTTCGCCAAATATAATCAGTTTTTCCAAGTAGCTGAGATGTAAACCTTTTGACAACATCGTGGCAATTCATACACTTCGACCTCAGTATATGTTCAAGAAATAAGGAAATAAAGAAATTGCTTTTTCACGATTACTCAGACATGAAGCCTAATTTGTGTAATTAAGATTTAGTGCCAGACGAATGAAGCCGAGGTCTGGGTAACTTGACTGCTAAGAGAGAGTGGCATTTTGCAATCTAAGAAGCGTGATTGAAGGATTTCCACGTACCACTCGCAAGGTGACCAGGTGTGCGCCTTCGAAGTTCCCTTTTTATCAGCGTACACAAACGTACAAACGTTGCTGAGGAGAGAGAGAGAGAGAGAGAGAGAGAGAGAGAGAGAGAGAGAGAGAGAGAGAGAGGAACAGTTGAGGACCTGTGCTGGAACGATCCGATGTCGTGAAGAATGCCAAAAATGAACCAGGTTGTCCTTCCCAGAGATAGTTGCCAAACCTGTTAGCCCCAAGGGAGAAGATGTGCAGTTAGGAAAGAGGACTATAAATATGAAATTGGTCGTTGTAAGGGACACATTCACCGACGCATACCGTTGTCAACATGAAGCTTGTGAGTTGCCTCCGTTTTTAAGTGCACAAAATATATATCGTTCATGAATTTCGGTTAGGGCTTCGAATGGGTTTGCAGTTCAGATATCGTGTTGTCATAATTCAAGACTATTGCATCGTTTCTGGTTGCTATCTATTTTATCTATTTTTTCATTTAGCTAAAATGCTAAGGACTTGGGGACGTAACCCGAAGCCCTAATAAAAGTCCCATCCTGGAAAATGGTGCACTTCACGGGGTGCACTGTAGGCACCACTAAATGTTCCTTGCAGCTTACCTGCGGCCTCTATATGCAACCACTTGCATTCCTTTTATAATCCATTCTTATTATCTTTCTTCCATCTTGCTATCCACCCACTCCTAACAATTATTCTATAGTGCAACTGAGAGGATTTCTTCCTGATACGCCTTTCAGACCTTTTCACTGTCAACATCCGTTTCAGCGCTGAATGACCTCATAGATCCCATTGCTTTGCCCTTTGGCCTAAACCCTCTATTCCATTCCATTCTGCAGATCGTCCTCGCCACTTTCGTCTGCTTGGCCTCAGCTGCCCCACAGATCCTACAGGACCCCGTCGCCATCACCCGGGATGAGCGAGTCGACAACGGCGACGGAACTTTCAGCTACGTCTTCGAGGCCGAGAACGGAATCGCCGCCCAGGCGGCCGGTGTCCAGGGCTCCCAGGGGCAGTCGAACATCGAGGGCTTCTACAGGTAAGGATTTGGGGGTATGCACTCTTTTATTAGGCTGTTAAACATCACATCCACTGAACATTGAAATGAAATGTATTTCTAAAGCACACCAGGGTACTGTAGCGATTTTATTTCTAGGTCTTCAGTGGTTTCACTTCTAAGGCTACTCTTGCTTTATGAAAATCTTAGGATTTCTGAACAGGTTTGAATCAGCCAATAATCATTTCTCTGTCCCCTTTCAGCTATCCTCTCAGTGATGGCAGTGGAGTCATTGAAGTGAGGTACGTGGCTGACGAAAATGGCTTCCGTGCCGAGTCCCCCTTCCTGCCCACCCCCCACCCAACCCAACCCCCGCCCACGTCATCGAACTCCTGAGGATCGCCGAGGAACAGAGAGCTGCAGGAATCACTTTCGAGTAACGGAGTCCATGTAATCTGTTGTAAATCATGTAAATATGTGGCTTGTGTCATGTCGAAGTTCTGGAGTAGCAGTGAGGGAGATGCTGAAATAAACTGATGTCACAAAGATACATTTATTTTCTTTTATATTCCAAAAGACAACTTTTGAAGTTTACCAGACTGGGCATTGCTCAGCGCCTGACCAAACATTTATAACGGAAATTTCAAACAAACTTCGATCCTTCATCCAAGTATGACGGGAGTCCAAAATTCCATTGTATATATGTCTCAGAGATTCGCTTTTCGTCAAATCTCCATTATGATTTAGTTAGTACAGTTTTTAGCTGTATCACTGTACTACTTTTTTCATAAAATGCTTATTTTCGAAGTACCGAGGTTTCTGATCATGAATCAACTTTTACATTAAGGAAATATTGTATTGATAATGTGTGTGTATGTATATACGTATGTACCGTTTCCACTACGGTCCTAAGAGCAACATGTATCATGACAAGGATCTGTGAAACCTTGAAGAGGTGCAGTTGGCTGAAACCCACCAAAAACTGCTCGGAGGCAATGTTGGGACTTCTGTAACCGGATGGGACTTATAGGTTTTTGGGTGGAGCATATTATCATTCCCGAAAGCTCACGACAGGAGTAGCATGCTGGTGTGCTTTTAGTTGACTGCCCAAGAAACGCACGACTTACAGCAGGAAGGACCATTGGCGCCCAATATGGAATTCCTGCCGCAGGACGACTGACAAACTTGATAGCTTACCTGTCGTCTGATGAGAAAAGGTAAAAATATGTATGTATGTATGTATGTAAACTCCTTTTTACTGTAGAGGGTCGTCTTCAGAGGATGTTAATTTTCCTGCTTATTGGAAGTGTTCTCAAGGCCGGCCACAAATCACCACAGTTAACTTGCCCTCTAATAAATGAATGGCTACTTACGCCAACAGAGGCACTCGGGTTCGTCATGAATTCGGGTCGAGTGTCTTAGTGATATGGCCCAGATTTTTTTGCTGGTCAAAGGATATTGTCCACTTAATATAACTAGGTTCAGGTGAACAGCAGATACGACAAAGTTTCTTCCTCACTCAGAGGGAAACTGTGGAAAAAATCAACAGTGGAGTCTTACATATCAAAAAGAAACATGAATCCTTGTGTTCACAGCAATAGCTCTTGCTCGAAGTAGGCTTCTTATAACTTAGTTAACGTACGCTTCGGAAAATCTGTGAGATTATGAAACTGCCTAAATAAATCTTGACAGATATTTTCATGCTTCCAGTCAGAGGATTGGTCATCTGTGAACTGCGATGTTGGTCTGCCTCTAAGATACCTGAATTCCGAAGGCTTGAGTGGTAAGGCCGTTCTCGACCTCGAAGAGGTAACTCGAGTTCCGTCCCCTTCGTCGGCTCTTTCGTCTTGAGTGAATTTTCTGAGGGGCAGCCAAAGCCACAGAAAGGACAGGATTGAATCTGATCAGGTAGTGTACTGACAGAACAATCAAAACAAAGACTGGATAAAGAAATAAATAGCTCGTATAAGAATCTCACGAACTAATGTTATTGAATAGAAGATACAATGGCGTTATAGGGAAACCTTTAACCACATTGCTGAAAGATACAGTTGTATTTTGCTGTAATGAGTTCATCCCTAAATGAAGTTTCTGTGACAGAATTTCAAGTATAGCTTTTAGATGGTAATGTAGATAAATATAATGTTTTATACAGAGACAAAGTTAGCAATGATCGGATATAATGAGAAATATAATTTCTTCTTCAAGAATCCAGTGTTATACTGGTGGATTGTACCAGAAATATTGTTCTGTAGGCAATGACCTGGTATTGATTGACAAGGTGAGTTTAAGACATCGACTTTGATTCGAATGCTGAGAGAGAGAGAGAGAGAGAGAGAGAGAGAGAGAGAGAGAGAGAGAGAGAGAGAGAGAGAGAGAGAGAGAGAGAGAGAGAGAGAGAGAGAGAGAGAGAGAAGAAGCAAATAATGATTGAAAACCAGTTCCTCATTCCTGTAAAAACTTTCAGTTATTGATTGATACCTCTCTCTCTCTCTCTCTCTCTCTCTCTCTCTCTCTCCTCTCTCTCTCCTCCTCTCTCTCTCTCTCTGTATTCCGAACCTTTTCCTGGTACTGAATGTCTCCAGGTTTCATATGTATGTATGTATGTATGTGTACAAAGTTCATGTATAGACATTCATAGACAGCCATAGTAAATGAAAACATTTGTCCTTGATTTGATTATACATAGAAAACATGAATGTAAGTGCATGAAATGTATCAGTTCAGATTTGAGAGAGAGAGAGAGAGAGTGAGAGAGAGAGAGAGAGAGAGAGAGAGAGAGAGAGAGAGAGGAGACGAGAGAATGAGAGATAGAGAGAGAGAGAGAGAGAGAGAGAGAGAGAGAGGGTGGTTGGAAAATTTGTTGGAATATGGAAAATCCATACTGTACTATTAAATTGATAACGCCATTTGCAAAAAACCTCAGACTCCATCATTTTGAAAAAAAAAAACTGCATCAAAAATTTAAATGATGGAACATTCCATTGTTGAGAAAGAGGACTACCAAAGACGAAAATAATTTATAGCCAAGGTCCATTTCGCTAAAACTCCTAAGTTTGACATTGAAAAAAAAAATCAAATTCGACATTCGTATTCATTTGTGCATTGTCGTTGCTCAAATTCAAAACTTAACAAATGACGCTTGAGAAATGGTGTCTCCAAAGCCCCAAAGATGACTGGGACTGAAAAGCGACTTCGCTCAAACTTTCAGTGCTTGAATCTGCAACCGCTGGAAAGTTGCGTCCTTGGGATCTGATTTTTCTCGTGCCACAAGACGTTCTTAGGTTACTGATACGAGGCCGGAGTAGTTTCGCGGGGTGAGGGGAGACGCCGTGGAGAGATATAAATGTGGCAGGACTTTAGCTTTCTACATCAGTGGTTCTCGAACAACCAACCGTGCCAGTCGTCGACATCATGAAGCTGGTGAGAAGTTTTGATATAAGCTTCGTCATTAGTAGATTCACGAACGTTAGACTGCGTTCTTAAAGAAACTGACAATTAGGATGCTATCTCTTGGTTGGTAATACCTCCTGGAAGTAGCATTCTTGTTAGTGTCTGCAAAAACGTAGTTTTGATTGTATCTTTGAAAGAGAGAAAATGTGTTTTTTCCCCATTTAGTCTCCTTCTCCTGTTACTTATGTCTCGCCCCCACCCCGGCGATTATCCTGAATTGAGTGGACCTTCCAGTTTTATCTGCTAAAACGTAGAATATGGATTTGACCTTATTTCAGAAAGATTCAAAATTTGTCTTTTCCCTTAGAATCACCTCATGTGATTTATCTCCCACTAGATCATCCTCGCTTGTGTGGACCTTCCTATTCGAGCATCTGCAAAAACGTAGAATGTGGTTTTGCTTTCATCTCCGAAAGATTCAAAAGGTGTTTTTGTTCTGCTAATCACCTCATGTGATTTATCTCCCACCAGATTATCCTCGCTTGTGTGGCCTGCGTAGCTTTGGCAGCTCCTCAGATCCAGGATCCCGTTGCCATCACTCGTGACGACAGGACTGACAACGCCGATGGCACTTTCAGTTACGTCTTCGAGGCAGAGAACGGCATCGTGGCTCAGGCCGCCGGCGTTCAAGGGTCACAGGGGCAGTCCAACATTGAGGGCTCCTACAGGTAACTAGAATCTTTACAGGCAAATGATGTTTCGAGTCATTTAGGATATTCTTGACCCTTACATTTTGATTGTTTACATAAAGCATTCGAAATGTTGATTTATTTATCAAACTATTTATTTATTTATTTATTCATTTTTGCAGCTTCCCACTGAGTGATGGCAGCGGCTTCGTCGAGGTGAGGTACGTGGCTGACGAAAATGGCTTCCGTGCCGAGTCCCCCTTCCTGCCCACCCCCCACCCAACTCCCGCCCACGTCATCGAACTCCTGAGGATCGCCGACGAACAGAGAGCTGCAGGAATCACCTTCGAGTGATCACTATCGCCCACCAGAAATGTTCGTTGATAATTGTTATCTCGTTTCTCTTGTTTCATTGTCTACGACTCGAGTTATTCGACGAAGAACGAAAATTATTTCACGTCTTGAATCATTGAATACTGCTTTTTTGGAAGCTGTGAATTTTGGTCTAAGATATTTTGATTTTGCTTCGGTGAAAGATGTCGTAGCAAAAAAGTAGCCGTGTAAATTATATGTCATCTGATTTCAAAAAATGGTTTATTCAAAAGAAACATTATTTCCTACTGTACCTATGTTTTAGCCTTTAGAAGTCTTCCTAAAATTATAGCTTATTTGGAATATCAAATATTATATACATATCAATGAAATACAATATATGAAAATATTTACATGTTTCCATCGGTGAAATCCATTATTCAACAGAATCTGACTGCAGTGTCACAATTAAAAATCACAATTAATTTCATGAGTTTTTGTTGCATATAATTGACAAGCGAGCATCTTGTGAGAATTTAAAGCCTTAAGTAAGGTAAGGCAAACCTCTTGATATACATTAAGTAAACAATAGTGAGATTGGAATTGCTCTTGACTCTTAATGAGATGAGAAAAGAATCTTAAAACCTCAATAATTAGAGGAACCGAACTCTCAAAGCATGTTGGTTTCTTGTGAGCCAAAAGACAACCGAGAAGGTTTTGGTTTTTTGCAACGAAAAGGAAGAAACCCAAACCCTCCTGGTTACTCGTAATCTAAAGAAACGAACCCAAAAAACCTCTTTATTACATAAACGTGCTTCGGAACCCTTTGGCTTCTTGTAATCGAAAAATCGAACCATAGAACCTCTCAGTTTTCTTGCTAAAAAGAAGATGACCTCAAAACCTCTTGTTACGTAAAGAGGGGGAACATAAGTGCTTCTCCAGTTGAAGAAAGGAACCTTAAAAGCTCTTGTTATCAAAGATGGAGATGCTTAGAGCCTCTTGTGATTAAAGAAGGGAATCTCCAAATCTGGTATCGAAAGAAGAGATTCTTGTAACCGTCTTGGTTTCTTGAATTAAACAGAAAGGATTCTTGTGACCCATTGGTTACTTAATTCAAAAATAGAGCTTCCTGAAAAGCTTTTGTTATCAAAGATGGAGATGTTTAGAGCCTCTTGTGGGTAAGGAAGGGAATCTCCAAAACTCCTGTTATCGAAAGAAGAGATTCTTGTAACCCTCTTGGTTTCTGAAATTGAGAAGAAGGGATTCTTGTAACCCTCTTGGTTTTTTAAATTCAAAACAAGAGATTCTTGAAACCTCTTGGTTTCTTGAATCCAAAAGAAGAGATTCTTGCTTGTAACGTCTTGACTTTTTAAATTCAAAAGACGAGACTCTTGAAGCATCTCGTTTTGTCCCATGTGAAAGATGGGAAAATCAACAACTCTTGTTACCAAAATAGAGAAATGGAAACCCCGTGGGATTCTTGGTGTAATCAATGGTCTAGAACCATTTTTCTGGATTTACCTGACAAGGACAAAATGCTCTACTACTAATTAATGGAGTTTATTCACGCTTGGTCCTAACCGTAATTGGATGATTGACCACCTATGAATGCAAGGTACGATTGAGCAGATGAACTACCTGCAGGGATGCTGAAATAGGCTCTGGCTTGAGACTCCTTGGCAAAACGAGGTCCTTGAATGGTAGGATAACGTCTTATCCCAAAAATCTACCGACATTCGGATCGCTGTTTCAATTCGAGGTTCGCACCATTCCTCTAGTGTGTATAAATATACTTTGCCCGAGATGTGATCACGGGATATACGTGGGGTGCACGAAGCCAGTGCTGGAAGTAATCGAATAGATTTCCACAGGGGCATAAGTCACAAAACTGCTAGCTGGTCATCGAATCCTGAGCAATCAAAACAAGGAATCGTTAAAAAATGCGCAAGACTTACATTGACCTCAGAGATTTTTTCTGCCATAGGCTAAGTGTAGAGTAACAACGACCTTTCTGTCTGGATATCTATAATTACTATTAAAAAAGAAGAAGAAAAATCGTACCGCTGTTAAATACTCCGGCATTTCCAGTACAACTATTTACAGCTGAGCACTGGAAAGTGATTTCCTCATTTTCTTTTTATCCGAGCAAGTCAGTTTCTATCATCTGTGTGTGGGTTATTCTAAGGTTCTGACGAAACTACTTTGATTTTGGTGTGTCTATCCGTGAATGTGGTGTGTATTTTAAATAGCTTAGTTTCCTAAGATTATTTTTAATTGATTCTATTTCCTGAAGAGGCAGCGTTGTATTGAATCAAAACGCTATGTTTTCAATGTGTGATTGGTACGTGTTACTAACGTTCGCGGAACATTGCTCAGCGTTGAAAGTGCGACTTCAGATGTTTCACAGAACATCGGCTCCAATGACAAACTGTTGAAGGATCAGGATACCTTTCCCTGCTATGTTTCCATCGTGATGTGCATCGAGAAGTCCAGCTCTACCCCTCAAAACTCCTGGAACTCATTTTCCATACAGGGAGTATCCGAAGCAAATACTTTTTAAGCTGTGATTTTCTCGTTGGAATTGGTTGACGACAAAACCAGGTGAGTTTTTTTCTTTCTTTAAATCCTCAGGCTATGATAAACCCGAGAGGGTTCCCAAGAGAAATTAACGTACAGGAAGAGAAAAGTTAATAGGAAAAGGTGATAAATGGAAAAATATGAAGGAATAGAGTATAATAAACCCAAAAGGACTCCAAAGTGCTATCAGCCTGCAGAAGGAGACAAGTTGTAGAAAACGGAATTAAATATCAAGGAATAGAACATAAAACCGACACACCTGAAATTCATTAAGCGTCGTCAGCAGCAGCAGCAGCAGAGAGCAGGAATGAATTTGCTCGTCGCTGTCAAATATTTGGAGATCAGAAGATTCCAGAACTACAGTGGGCAAACTATTCCACATTTTAGTTGTAGCCAAGATAAAACTCCTAGATTTTTAGCCAGGATAAAACTTGCTAGCAAAGTGAATATTATTCAATCCGATGCTGGAAAGCGTCAGTGATGGAAGCTGCACCAACCTGTCTGTTTAGAGAATAACCAGGACAGTGGAAGAGGGGCAGATCGACAATCAGTGGGAACTGAGTCATTCTTCAAAGCAGCCGAGCGCCGACTCTGATTTATGTCTCACTTCTTCAGAATATATTATAGAATCGTTACAGATCGTACAACGATTCTCGCAATGTAAGAATAACCAAAATTAAGGAAAACTATTATAGATCTTAGTGTTCTTTATAAGTAACTGATAATCATCCATAGCGAGGATTTATTCAGTGGACTTCAAATATAAAAGTTTGAAATACCGATGTATTGTCAGTGATGGATGCATATTTAATTAAACGAGATTTTATTGTGTCGTTGTTTCACTTGAAGTTGATTTTGATTATGAAATGAGCTATTTCCCAAGAATTACACACACACACACACACACACACAC
>NC_087215.1:73418618-73433618 GCF_015104395.2 Macrobrachium nipponense | reverse complement strand
ATTCCTGCCTTACTATCCCCTAAAGACAAATATCGATGATGTGAGAAATGATGTATAAAGTACATAATATGAGTTGTGTCTTTCAATGTCCCATTATTCTGTTGTGAATATATCATCGGCCTAGAACCACATGACCAGTCCTGTAAACTGTAATTTAGACCATTAATAGTTAAAGGGCCTTACAATGTGCTTACCTTTTCGGCAACGAAGTAACAAACGAGCAATGTGCTGTGTCTATCAATCAATGAGGTTTCACAGCATCAAAGGAACAAGTATGTGTGAAACGGCCACTGAGTTTGACCTCATCGATTTTGCCTGCAAATTGCTGCTGATTCTTGAAGCTCAGATGCAGATACCTTAACCTTTTTTTTTTTATAAGGGTAATAAGTTGATACTTTTAAGACTTATCTTAAGCCATGTCACATGAAGAAGCTTAGGTTTCTCCTTAAGCAATATGGAATTTAATATCTATAATTGTAACTGTAGTTTATTGTAATTATCATGAGGCTTAGAATGGCGTATTTTCTTAGAGAAATGCAACTTTTAATTTCAACCGGTATATGTAAAAAATAGAAAAGAATTGCAGCGAGACACAGACAACTTGGGCTGTTTCTAAAATAGTATTTAAGCCACTGTTTAGGGGTTGTCTTGTAGGCATGGCGTCTTTAAGAGGTGGACAAATTAGCCCCTCCCCCCCGCCATTCACCTCCTTAGAAACTTTACCAGTGTTGAAGGTGCAGTGATTGCTGGTGCTTTCAGTACTGGTTTTATTCCTGATGAGTTGCAACAGGCATAAAGAAATTCAACAACGTCTTGAATTAACCATACTTGCTCATTCCTAAGCTGAGGAACATGATCTGACGTGGATGGAGACATTAGGCTTAATGAAACTACTATTAGCCTAGGCAATAAAGAGTTTTCAAATGGAAGAGCATAGCATGAGAGGCGAAGATACCCTTTCAAGGATTCATAAATGCCCTAAGGACGTTCGTCCTTTCCACGACTGGACAGTCTTATAAAACAGTGAACTAGATCGCACCTTCAACCAGTTAATAGGGACTAAGCTCCAAGAGAATATAGAGTGCCATTGGACATGCACTGTTTTCAAAACTAATAGACAAATATACAGGTGTCATATAACAATGATATGAACAAAGGTTGAGATAAAGATATTTGACAGGAAAGATGACAGAAAATGGAGAAAGGCCATCAATCTTTTGCCTCACCTAAAAAAGGAATTTTCAAGACTCTCTTTGAACTGGAACAACACGTTCACCAATGTTTTTTTGTTGTGTGGAAAATTGTATATATGAAAATCGAGAGCAGTCAAGTGAACTGCAAACTTATGAGAAAGCAGCAGAAATACATTTTCAAGATATCACGTACCAGGGAATAAGTCATCAGTCGACGAAAGTTTTGAAACAGAAACTGTGGAAAAAGTTCAGTTTTCCTCCGATTCACTCACTCACGTTATTGGCTTCTTGGCATTGTTGTGGCCCAGTACTGCTGTTTGACCTGTTTTTGAGTCTTCTCAGTGCAGTCATGTGGGTCTTTTAATGACCAGGGCATCTAGACTCCTAAGGAGCTTGTCCTTCTATGGTATCCTTACGGAAGAGCTAATGGATCCTTCCGAAAAAGCTGTGGTGTTGCCTTTTCCTCTTTTGTCCTTTGGGTTTATAATAGTTTTCTCGTGTGATCTGTTAGCAACGGGATAGTAACTAAAAAAAAATTAAGAATATTTCCTTAGTTCATCTAAACATATAATAAGATTAATCCAAGGGCTTTTGTGTCTAAGTTATTAGAATTGTTTTTGTCAATAATATCGATTTTCATTTGTATCAAAGCGATTCTTTCCTAAAGAAAATGATACTTAGTTTCGTTCACTTGTGCTGCCATGAATTGAAAATTCCTGGTAGTGTTCATCCATAGATGGAATGCAATGCCCACGTACGGTTGCATTCCTGGGAAACCTGTCTCAGCTCGCCTTAAATACCACGAACCTTTTTACTGACGCCACCTGAAGAAGCAAAGGACTTACCATTTTTGAGAGTAAGTAAAGTATTGCTAATTTGAAAGCTGTATTTACTTCTCCCATGAATTTTATACTTGTACGTCTGTGTATATCTGTTTTTTTTCCAGGGTTGTAAACTTAGTTGAGGCAATAATTAATTCCTTTGAATTGTCATTTTGTCTGTTACCCAAACTTCACTTTGTTCTAGTTTTTTTCTACGTAAGGTCATCCGGTCATTACATTTTAGGCAAACTTCCTCAACAATTGACTGGTCTTTTCAGTAAGTCTTGTAGGATTTCGTGCTTATATCGAATATTGGTAAATAAAAAGAGTAAGCCATTTTACTCAAAACACTTGACAGTGTATGAGAAAATGTTATACAAATGTCAGTTCTGTCAAGGTGTAGAGTCTTGAGTTCTATATCCATAAAAGTGATGTCAATATAACTTTTTCACAGTTGGAATTTTTGTCTCGTATGTGGATGCAAGAGAGATCTCATTTATAAGAGTTCTATCATGGTCAGGTTTTAATATGCTTTATTTCAAATTGGGTCTCTCCTTTCTACATAAAATGGCTATATCTTTGGTGCTGTCTTGTTCTACTTAATTGCTAAAACGCTAGATTACTTATTCTGTCATGATGATATAATTGGAAAACTCTTTTCAAATGTACTCAAAATGCAGTGCTAAATTTTTCTTGCATGAAAATGTTTAAAAAATGGAATATTCCTCTTTCTTCGTAGGCTCGAAAATTGTCTGGTGTTTTGGAATCAGATACAGAGATAATCGTAGATAGAAATTTTATTTCGATTTACCAATGAAACAAAGGGATCAATCAGTACATTCATGGAAAAGAATAAATTTTCCCCACTAAAATGTAAATATTCAGAACAGAAACATTTTTGTTCCAATCAGCATCACTTCTTCGCTCTGTCAGGAAATCATGAAGAGTTAAAATCCAATCTATTTCTCAAAGGTGATTCCTGCTGCTCTCTGTTCGTCGGCGATCCTCAGGAGTTCGATGACGTGGGCGGGAGTTGGGTGGGGGGTGGGCAGGAAGGGGGACTCGGCACGGAAGCCATTTTCGTCAGCCACGTACCTCACCTCGACGAAGCCGCTGCCATCACTGAGTGGATAACTGCAAGAGAAGTAGAGGAGGAGTTTAGCATATTTTGCTATTATTTTCATGCCGCTTTAAAATGAATTAACAGATTTTGAAAGGACAGACTAAGGATGTAGCGTAGGGTAAAATTCACAATTTTCTATCTGAAGACCGCTTCGACGAGGATAGATTAGGTATGCAGCACGCAGTAAAATTCACCATTTTATACATGAAGGGTAGACTAAGAATTCAGCTTTACGTAAAAACTCAGTGTTCTTCCTGAAGACTCCTTTGATGAGAATAGACTAAGTATGTAGCACACAGTAAAATTCACCATTTTGTACCTGAAGACATTTTCGACGAGGATAGACTAAAGCAGCTTTTCGTAAAAACTAAATTTTCTACCTGAAGAACATTTTGATGAGGACTGACATTGGCAAAATTCAAAATTTTCTGCCAAAAGACCCCTTTGGTGAGGATTGACCAAGTATTGAGCAGAGGGTAAAAGTCCTAATTTTCTACCTGAAGACCCCTTCGATAACGATAGATCACATATGCAGCATAAAGCAACATTCACAGTTTTCTACCTGTAGACCCCTTCGATGTTTGACTGGCCTTGAGCGCCCTGGACTCCGCTGGCCTGGGCTGAGATGCCGTTCTCAGCCTCGAAGACATATCTGAAGGTCCCGTCGCCGTTGTCGATCCTTTCGTCCCGAGTGATGGCCACGGGGTCCTGTTGGAACTGAGGGGCAGCCAGGGCCACACAGATGACGGAAGCGAAGAGGATCTGTTAAGTGAGAAAGGGACAAAGAAGACTTTCCATGATGGGCGCGTTCATAAGGAAGGGAAGTTCGAGAGAGAGAGAGAGAGAGAGAGAGACTATAAATAAAAAATACATGCCTGAATTGCTAGACGACGATAATCCTTTGAATTCCCTTTAGAAGCTAAAGTAAAATTATCCGAGGGGCTAAAGTTAACGAACAAGCAGGACTCTGGTAATTAGCACGGATCCTTGTTATATCTGTAAACAAGGCAATCTAGAAAATCACATCCGGAATGATCTACTCACTGCTCTCATGATGGCTGTTGCAAGGGAAGTCTTCCAGAACAACTGATGTCTTGAGTAAGTCTGAGAGCTCTTTATATAATGCAACTGCCTCCACCTCTGAGCAATTCTACCTCCTCCCCCCTTCTCAAAACAGGCTCCTCTATCTTTTGGTCTTGAGTTACCTTGGCAACGAAGGGGTAGCAAGGTCAGTCCTGTTCCTTTCTGGGGTATCACTGGATACGACGCGGGATAAAAATCCAGCGTTAGCAACAGCACGCTTTTTTTTTTTTTTTTAAGGAGTTTGCTTTCTTCCAGATTACTGGTGAATTAGATGGTTGCATTGGAAGTTTTCGTTGCGTTTGGGGTAAAATAAACGACTGATTCCTTCAAGTTCTTGAAGAAAGACAGTCTTCTGGAGTTAAGCTTGCAAGAAAGACAGGTCTTTCGGAGCTTTAAGTGGAAGAAAGACAGTTCACGAGTTTAATTCTTTGAAGAAAGACAGTCTTATTTTAAGTTAAGGTTCTGTTGGGAAGAAGACCGTCTCTTGAAGTTAGTTTTGCTGCAAAGAAGACAGCCTTCGGACAGTTCTCTTTGAAGTCAGTTCTGAAGAAAGGACAGTCATTTTCTTTGAATAAATCTTGAAGAAAGACAGTCTTCTGGAGTTTTAAGTTCTTTGAAGAAAGACAGTCCTTCTCTTGGAGTTTTAAGTAATCTTTGAATAAAAGGATTCAGTCTTCTGAGTTTTTAAATTGAAGTTCTTGACGAAAGACAGCCTTCTGGAGTTTTTAAGTTCTTTGAAAAAGAAAGACAGCCTGGAGTTTTAAGTTCTTTGAAGAAAGACAGTCTTCTTTTTGAAGTTTTTTTTTAGTTTTTTCACTTTGGGAGAAAGACAGTCTTCGGAGGTTTTAAGTTCTTTGAAGAAAAGACAAGTCTTCTTGGAGTTTTAAAGTTCTTTGGGAAGAAAGGAACAGTCTCTGGAAAACGTTTTAAAGTTCTTGAGAAAAGAACAGCCTTTCTGGATTTTAAGTTCTTGAGAAAGGACCAGTCTTGGGAGTTTTTTAAGTTCTTGAAGATAACAGCCTCTTGGCGTTTGGTTAAGTTCTTGAAGAAAGGCGAGCCTTTAACCGTTCTTGGAAGTTTTTAAAGTCTTGAAGAAAGACGCTTCTGGAGTTTTTAAGTTCCTTTGAAGAAAGAATCTTCTGGATTTTAAGTTTTCTTGAAGAAAGACAGTTCATTACTGAAGTTTTAAAAGTTCTTGAAGAAAGACAGGCCCTTCTGGAGTTTAGGTTAAGTTCTTTGGAAGAAAGACGATTTTCTTCTGGAAAGTTTTTAAGTTTCTTTGAAGAAAGACAGTCTTTCTGGAGTTTTAAAGTTCTTTGAAGACAGACAGTCTTCTGGAGTTTAAGTTCTTGAAGAAAGACAGCCTTCTGGAAGTTGGGGGAATAAGTTTCTTAAGAAAGCAGTCTTCTGGAGTTTTAAGTTCTTTGAAGAAAGACAGTCTTCTGGAGTTTTAAGTTCTTTGAAGAAAGACAGTCTTCTGGAGTTTTAAGTTCTTGAAGAAAGACAATCTTCCAGTCTTCTGGAGTTCTCGAGTGCATCCCTATAAATAAAAGAGGCATTGCATTAACGTCCTTCAATTCACGCGTAGTATAAATGTTGAGGTATGACACGAATCACCAATGCAGGCTGGCTTATAAAGGCTATTGACTTTACAGTTAGCTTTTGCAAAAACGAAATTGTTCAATAAAAAGAGGCTCATGAAAAAAATTTTGATTATGAAAAAAAAAAAAAAAACACCTTTCAATCCTTGCTCCTTGAGTTGGGGAACATTTTCGACCACACAAACGCGACCTCTCCATCAGTGATGTTTGGAACGTGAAGGTTTAGAGAACGCAAGGTTGAGTATGAGTAGTCCGTCTACCACCTACCCACCTCCTACCCACCCACCAGCCCCTCGATTTCCCCCCAAAAAAGAAACCTTATCCAAATTTGGGTCTCAAAAAATGTTAATAATTTTCGTGGAAATCCTTGCATATATCTTTGTGAAATGTGTGTTGTATGTATATATATATATATATATATAATAATATTATTATATATATCTATATATATATATAATATATATAATATATATATATTATAATATATATATATATATAAAAGTATAAGCCACGAAGGAAAAATAAACAACGGGGTTTCTGCAAGATCTTTCGACGTTGAACGTCGAAAGATCTTGCAGAAACTCCGTTGTTCATTTTTCCTTCGTGGCTTATACCTTTATTTATGAATTTATCACGTTCCAAACTTTCGTGATTCAGTTATACACACACACACACACACACACACACACACATATATATATATATATATATATATATATATATATATACACATTCATTAGCATCAAATTTACCAAAACACCTACTGGACTGCAGCAGCAGCAGCCCGACCCCTTCAGAAAGTGTGCTGCTTACGTACAAAAAAAAAAAAAAAAAAAAAAGGAAACCTTCCAGTCTGGTAAGAAAAGTCTGGAAGACATATCCTCTTTCCATCCTGGATCCCTTCCGGCGGGCAGCCCAGTTTCATCCGGGCTCGTCTTACTCGCCAGACCTGGAAGACCACTTTTGCTTTTCCTTGTGGTCCTCTTGCTGTGCCTTCCTGTTTTGCTTTTTTATTTATTTGTCTTTTTTTTATTTTTTTATTTCTGCTTTCTTTATTTTGTGTCGATGTCTCATGAGAATCCGTTTCGTTGGTTTCTCCTGCGTTGTCTTTTATACTTATCATAGAATTGTTTCTATGACTTTCTTCATCACATTTGTTCCTTTTACAATGACTGATTTTCTCTTGCATTGCCTTTTATGTTCATCATATAATCATCTGTTACTTTCTTCATCACATCTGTTCCTTTTATAATGACTTATTTTTCTTGCTTTGTCTTTTATGCTCATCATATAATCATCTGTTACTTTCTTCATCACATCTGTTCCTTTTACAATGACTGATTTTCTCTTGCATTGCTTTTATGTTCATCATATAATCATCTTTTAATTATGTTACTTTCTTCATAACATCTGTTCTTTTTATAATGACTGATTTTCTCTTGCATTGCCTTTTATGTTCATCATATAATTATGTTACTTTCTATATAACATATGTTCTTTTTATAATGACTGATTTTCTCTTGCATTTCCTCTTATGCTCATCATATAATCATCTGTTACTTTCTTCATCACATCTGTTCATTTTACAATGACTGATTTTCTCTTGCATTGTCTTTTGTGTTCATCATATAATCATCTGTTACTTTCTTCATCACGTATGTTCCTTTTATAATGACTGATTTTCTTTTGCATTGTCTTTTATGTTCATATAATCATCTGTTACTTTCTTCAACTCATTTGTTCCTTTTATAATGACTGATTATCTCTTGCTTTGTCTTTTTTGTTCAACTTATTATCATCTCTATTGCATTCTTCATCATATCTGCTCCTTTTATACCGACTAATATAGTAATCATGACCGAAGCTGTACGTCTCATTTCTTATAGCTAATATTTGTTCGTGACTCGAATTTCAGTATCTTTTGAACAGGCGATTCTATAGAAAACCAAAGAAGTCGTATCATTGGCTGCAAAAGTTTATTTTCCAGCGTTTATTTTCCACTACACAGGTCATCTTGAGCCATGCAACCTAGTGTGCTAATGTAACCATAAGGCTTTGAAGTAGTACTTTATGAAAAAACGCTGTTAAGCTCTCCATTGTTTGAACAGAAATTCACTTGATTTTCTATACACAGTGTCTGTTGTATTAAACCTGGAACGAAGAAGTAGAAGAAGAATAGGAAGACGAGGAAGAAGAAGAAGCTACAATTACAACCCACAAATGTTATAAACGAATCTACATTCATTTTGGACACCAGAGAAACAGCACGTACACATTTTTTTTTCTTGACGGATTCATATTACGTGTCTGGGTCTCCAGTACAAAACGACATTTTACCTCGCTAAGAAACACGTCCTGCCTGTTTGGATCCTGCGCTCGAAGGACGCTGGTCATGCATATTCCCTCGGGACTTTTCAACTGAGAAAAAGAAGGAAAGATCCAACTTCGAAGAAGCGAGAGGTAGTTCTTGAAAGGCTAACTTTATCTCACTATGGATGGCACCTCTCTCTTCACCACCAAAGCGTTAAATCATTTATATAGTAACCAATCTATCAGTTTTCCCGTCAGTCTTTGAGCTAAACTCTATGTCCCATATATACGTATGTAATATATATATATGATATCATATATATATATATATATATATATATATATAAAAAATAATATATATTTATATATATAAAAAAAAAAAAAAATATAACAAAATATAAAAAAATGTATATATATATATATATATCTATATCTATCCATCTATATATATATATATATATATCCTATATATAGATATATAGATATATATTATATATATATATTATATATATATATATATATATATATATAATATATATATATATATATATATATACACCATCGTTAAGAATGATGTATACAGTCATTAATCATTTGCGTCATATTTTAAAAACTCATATCACACGTGCGCATTTTCTTAATATTGCCTCTCTCGACCAGTCATACGCTAATATATTTATGTAGTAACAACTCTATATATCGTCTGACTATTAAGAATACTGCATACAAACATGAATGATTCTAACATGTCAAAATCCGCATGTCATATGGACATAAAATATACACATTTATTTCAACACAATGCCGCTAGTCTTTACACCATTCAGATGATATAAATATCTAAACTTGTGTAAACTGGACTTTGCAGGATGATGTCAAATGACATCCAAGTAGGAATATGCTTCACTTCAGTGTTGACACTGGTATTGGGTCGTCAAGTTCTCTCAGTGGCTGGATGTTACGGCCTCTGAGAGAGGTCCGCTTCAATATGAAATAGAAAAAAAAAAAAAATTTCAACTCCAACAGTTGAAACTGGGGATACGAATATAGAAAGAAACACTAACACAGCAAAGGTTTATTTACAAGCTTACTAACAAAGGTAAATGAAGAATGGTATCTCCTATTTACATAAAAAGATAGAATCTTACACTGCATGAACTGGGGGAACAGCGAGGTAATTCAAATACTTGCTGGCAAGGTTAGTGACTCGAAGCGATGATTTCACAAAAGGAGAATGGCGGTTGCAGACGTCCTCTTGACTCCGTATTGCAGAAAATAATAATGTACTCTTGATACTTGAAAGCCAGGAACTCCCCAAAACCTCTAGCAGGACATTTCTTCTCTGAAGTCTTCCCCAATGTCGAAATAACTCGGTCGTCCACTCCTGAAGATGGCTTGACCAAACTCCAACCAACTCTCGAGCAACTTTTCTTCTGATCCTTTGTCGATCCCTTTCTCTCTTATCTCTCACGGATGATCTCTGCTGCTGCTGATCTCTCACTGATAATCTGATCTGTGGCTCTTACTGAGGATATCTCTCTGTGACTAACTGGTGATCTCTCTTTTACGATCTCCGCTGCTGCTGCTGCTATGACCATCGTATTTATATGGCACTCTGGGGGCGGAGCCTTCGGCGAACGTCACAGACTCCCGAGATTTCCAGAACTTCTTAGATGAATCTAGACGAGATATTACATCATATTTCACTGCGTTTCTCCCGATACATTGGCGCGTGTTGCTCTCCACAACACGCCCGACGATTCCAGAACAACTGCGAAAACAGGCGCCTCCAACACGGGCGCGAAAGCCTCCTTACCGCCGAACTTCTCGAAAATGTGTTTTCTTTTCCTTTATCTTTCTTTGCTATGAAGCAATTACCATCACACGCCCCCCCCAAAAGAGAAAAAAAATGAAATCAACTGATTTTATTTTTTTCTAAAGAGAAGCAAGAATTAAACTGCAGGGAAACAATTCTGCATAAAGCTTTAATACTTCTTCATTCACTCAACCACTCGTGCCAAAATAGAAAACAGGTATTAGGCTATTCATTCTGAAAACTCTAGAGAGGCTATTAGCTATCACATTATCCTTCTCTCTTACTTTTTCCGTTTTCTGAACTCTGCTTAAAACTTTGAAAGACTAAGACATCTCTTGTGTCTTTCTCAAAACTAATTTCTCTTTCTGGGACACAATTACCAAGGGCACGGGCAGCGGCCATGGTACGGGGTGGGCTTTATAATTCTGAAGCAAATTTACATTAATTTCCTTTGCTCTACTCTTACCCACATTAATTCTATAATGTATTTTTCCCCTCTTCTCTAAAATTGAAAAAGGACCTTCGAACTTACAAGATACAGCGGAACTTTCTTTCTGGACTAGTACTAAAACTTTATCTCTTACACACAAACTTCTCTCGTTTGCTCTATGATTAAATTTTCCTTCAGTTCCCCTTTGACTTCCGTTCGGGCTTCCGCTCTCCTCCGCTAGTTGCCAACCATCTCTTAAATTGTTTTTATAATACTCAAGATTAGTTATGCAATCATATTTAGCCTTACTTCTAGGCAAAGGTCCGAACATATTTATAAATACATTCTCAAAAGGTTTGCCTACTGAAAGAATATTACACAACTGAATTCTGGGAATTACTTGAATCGGTTTCCCGGAAATTTGATATTCATGACAGCTTAAAACATAACTCTTAACGTCATTTTAGGCCAAAAGTACGCCCAACTAATAGACCTGAAAGTTTTATTCACTCCCAAATGACCTTGCCCATCGTGTGCTAACTTCAAAACTAGCTCACAAAACTTCCTAGGAACTACTAATTTTTCTGAGATTCCCCTTTCACTACTTGACTTAGGACGAACATGACACAAAACTTCGTCCTTTACACAAAAAGTTTCCTACACACATCATTGAGATCATCATCCAGCTCACATTAAAAAATTCGGGTTAGTGTCTCATCCTCTCTCTGCAACTTGACTAGCTCATCCTTATCCAAAATGTTAAAGCCTAATTCATCACCGTAACTAGTACTAGATACTGGTACATTTACTATGTTACTCTCGATAGCTATGCCTTTTGTTTGGCTATCACTGTCAACATCAATAGAGTCCGGTCTCTCAGCCACACTCATGCCAAGATCAACCTCGCTACCTCTATCACACTCGTTCGAATCCCCGAACTCACTCACGTTCGAATCCACGAACTCACACTCATTCAAATCCGCAAACTTACTCTCGTTCGAATCCATGAACTTACTTTCGTTCGAATCCACGAACTTACTCACGTTCGAATCCATGAACTTACTCACGTTCGAATCCACGAACAAATTATGATCGTAGTCTACGTCTGTATCTAAACCCAACCTAGTTACTACCATTTCAGGCACTGGAATATTTCTCACAGCAGGATTCACATTCTTGGATAAAGCTAAGTCGTTACTGACAATAATGTCAACACCATCGATGGGCAAACTGTCCACAACTGCAAGTTTTACTTCTCCTGACACTACCTGACTTTCTAAATTCAACTTCAAAAAAGGACAAAGAACACAAGTGTTAGGAAATCCACCTAACATGACTTTCTCTTCCATATTAATTTCTGCCCTGTTTGGCACACACACTCTTCTAATCAGTGAGACAGCAGCACCTGTGTCTCGAAGCAAGACTACTTCTCTCGAATCTACTCCTCCAAGAGAGGAAACTACGCCTTCCAACAGAAATTCACCAAAGATTCTCCTAGTTTCTCTCATCACATCATTCCTACTTGACGAAAGGTTAACTAGAGACACTGGTTTCTTACCGTCCTTCCTTTCCACTGCACAATTTCTCGCTAAATGCCCTTTCCCATTACATCGGAAACAAGTTAATTCTGAGCCACTAGATGCCACTTTGCTCTTACAAACCTTAGACGTATGACCTGGTTTTCCACATGTATAACAGGAATAGTTACTTTTACTCGCATTGCTATTACTAGGACTGAAACCTTTACTGCTTTGTACTCTAACAGACAAAGGTTCATTTCGTTTCTTACTAACACTCAAATTATGAGTTAGACTATATTCGTCAGCTAGCCTAGTTGCTCCTGCAAAAGATACTTCTTGCCTATCCTCTATATAAAGCTTAATCTCAGGAGATACGTTATCTTTGAAGTTTTCTAACAACACTAAGTTCTTCAAACTATCAAAATCCTCAACCTTAGCAGAAGTTAACCAATCAAAAAACAGCCTTTCTAACTTCTTACCGTATTCTACATATGTAGTATTTTCAAATTTCTAAATTTCTTACGGTATGCCTCTGGTACTAACCTATACACGCTAAGAACAGTTTCTTTCATGATATCATAATTATCACATTCCTCCTTAGACATGCAACTGTACACAGTAAGTGCCCTACCACTCAAAACTGACAGCAAATATAAAGTCCACATTTCTTTAGGAGAACCTACTCGTTCCATTAACTTCTTAAAACACATGAAATATGTCGTAACATCTTCCTCATCAAACTTTGGTACTAATTTTAGCACTGCACTCATACCTAACGTATCAGCTTCGTTTCCGTTCTCGCCTGATCGACTGTTACGAGTACTTTCCCTTAACCGAACAATTTCCAACTCATGCATACGTTCTTTCTCTCTTTCTTGTTGCTGCATTTCTCTCTCAGCTGCTCTTTCCTCTCTCTCAGCTGCTCTCTCCTCTCTCTCAGCCGCTCTTTCATCTCTCTCATACTTTTCCCTTTCTTTCTTTTCAACATACTCAAGGAGATCAATCCCCTCAAGACCTAGAAGCTTGCCTGACTCAATAAACTCTTTCACCATCTCACTCACTCTGGTTCTTTCTATATCCTCCCTGTTTCAAACTGTTAAAGTGTTGATATCCTGGCAAGGTCGCCACAATGTTATGGCCTCTGAGAGAGGTCCACTTCAGGTTCGATATGAAATAAATAAAAAAAAAAATTTCAACACCAACAGTTGAAACTGGGGATACGAATATAGAAAGAAACACTAACACAACAAAGGTTTATTTACAAGCTTACTAACAAAGGTAAGTGCAGAATGGTATCTCCTATTTACATAAAAAGATAGAATCTTACACTGCATGAACTGGGGGAACAGCGAAGTAATTCAAATACTTGCTGGCAGGGATAGTGACTCGAAGAGATGACTTCACAAAAGGAGAATGGCGGTTGCAGACATCCTCTTGACCCCGTATTGCAGAAAATAATGTACTCTTGATACTTGAAAGGCAGGAACTCCCCAAAACTTCTAGTAGGACATTTCTTCTCTGAAGTCTTCCCCAATGTCGAAATAACTCGGTCGTCCACTCCTGAAGATGGCTTGACCAAACTCCAACCAACTCTTGAGCAACTTTTCTTCTGATCCTTCGTCGGTCCCTTTCTCTCTTATCTCTCACGGATGAGCTCTGCTGCTGCTGATCTCTCACTGATAATCTGATCTGTGGCTCTTACTGAGGATATCTCTCTGTGACTAACTGGTGATCTCTCTTTTACAATCTCCGCTGCTGCTGCTGCTATGACCGTCGTATTTATACGGCACTCTGGGGGCGGAGCCTACGGCGAACGTCACAGACTCCCGAGATTTCCAGAACTTCTTAGATGAATCTAGACGAAGTATTGCATCATATTTCGCTGCGTTTCTCCCGACACATTGGAGCGTGTTGCGCTCCACAACACGCCCGACGATTCCAGAACAACTGCGAAAACAGGCGCCTCCAACACGGGCGCGAAAGCCTCCTTGCTGCCCAACTTCTCGAAAATTCGTTTTCCTTTCCTTTATCTTTCTTTGCTATGAAGCAATTTCCATCACACTGGACAATGCGAGCACTGTTGACTAGGTATCAGAGAACCTCGCCAGAGAACGACTTCGTCCGACGTTCCTAGAAGGTAGGGCCCAAGTTGGAGCCTATCTCATTAATCGATGTTAGTAACATTATGTAGAACATTTGAATGAATGGATTTTGTTGGTCCCTTTGTTACAACCTGAACAGACAAGAAGCTAGCCCACTGGATCTTTCAATTAAAGCAAGTCACTATCGAACATTAATACTCGTGAGTATCTGCGTGCAAATTGCGTCCACACAAGGATCGTATTACTGTCATGGTCACCTCTTCCGAACCAATCGCCCTTTATTTTGTGGAACCGCCCCCTTCCCCCCTCCCCCCGCATCCCATCAACGATAAAAGTGATCAAGGCAGCATTTAAGAGCCACGTAAAACCCTCAAGTCGAAAACATACACATCAGTCTGATTGACTTTCCGATTCATCTGGCTTCATCTCGCCAAACTTTCCGAGTCATTGCGACTCAGCGATTACCATCTGAACACAACCAGTTAAAACTGGTACGGTCATAAAGGCTGCCTCGTCTGTCCAAAAGTTTGTAAGTGCTTCCAAGAGCTGGAGAGGCCAATTTACAACTGGGCTGAAGTCATTGCCTGAATGGAATGCTTGTGGAAAGCATATTTAGTAGAAGAATGGAGCTATTGAGTGTCCCATCCAATTGCAAAGATAGGCTGATTATCGGCTTTTGATGAAATCTGTTCCAAATTGCTGAGAATATTTTGTTCATCTCTGTGAGAGAGAGAGAGAGAGAGAGAGAGAGAGAGAGAGAGAGAGAGAGAGAGAGAGAGAGAGAGAGAGAGAAATAGCTAGTTCTGCACTTTTGCTGGATCAAATGAGTTAAATTTTTTTACTAGTCGCATCTTGTCGTTTGTAGTTGATTGGTGATAAACAATAATGAAATATAAATGAAAATACAAAAATGATGAATCTGCTTCAGTGCAATTAAAATGTCTTGGCGGGATAAGAAAGATTTTCATAGACTTTCAGTCTTCAATATTCTTTCCAATGAG
>NC_087215.1:73381118-73413618 GCF_015104395.2 Macrobrachium nipponense | reverse complement strand
CTCAAATATTTAAACACTATAATTACCGTAATTTTTACCTGTAATAAATATTTATGCACTATAATTACAGGAATTTTCAGCTGTGTTAAATATTTAGACTATATAAGTACAATTAATTTTAGTTGTTTTAAATATTTAGAAACAGTAATTATCGTGATTTTTATCTGTGTTAAATACTCAGCACTTTGACTGCCGTAATTTTCAGCTGTGTTAAATATTTCGTCACTAAAAAGTAATTTTTAGCTGCGTTAAATATTTAGGAACTATAATTACCGTGATTTTTAGCTGTGTTAAATATTTAGGCACTATGATTAGTCACTTTTAGCTGGGTTGACCCTGTATGATAATTCTATAATATCTATGACCTATAAAATACAGCAGTTTTGAGCTATATTAGCTATTTGCCATATTTGGTTACTATTAGCTCCGTATTGTATTTTGACACTGTGAAGTTCTGTAATTTTGAGCTGTGTTAACTTTAAATGATAAATAGGCACTGAAAAAAATACAGTTAGTTTGAACTATGTTGTTCAGGCACTGTAGAATACTGCTGGCTCTATATGATTTTCAGTCACTATAAAACACTGTAATGTAGAGATAAGAAAGTTTTGCATTACATTCAGTCACTGCAGAGTACTGTAATTTCCTAAGTTGTAAGTATTAAGCGCGTTGACATGTATACATACATATATAGTATATATATATATATATATATATATATAGTATATATAATGTATATGTGTGTTGGTGTGTGTATGTGTATATATATATATATATATATATATATATATATATATATATATATATATATGTGTGTGTGTGTGTGTGTGTATGTATGTATACATACATATATATATATATATATATATATATATATTATATATCATATATATATATAGATATAAATATATTATAAATATATATATGTGTGTGTAGTGGTGTGTGTGGTGTGCAATGTAATATATATATATATAATATATATATATATATTATATATGTATATATATATATATATATATATATATATATATATATATATATATATATATATATATATATATGCGTTTATCTGTGTGCAGACATACCACAGTGGAAATATAAGCTGGTTATAAATCCTGCTCAATTTCACCTGTAGTTTTCTAAGAAACCTCCAAGTGGACTGATACATAAAGACAGAAGTTTATGTCATAGATTCTAAAGTGATGATACAAAGGAACACGCTGATTATGGAAACCTGATAAGTAGAGAAAATGATGGGGGTTCGGGGGTGGCGGAGGTAGGAGAAGTTAGCTTATTAAGGACTGAGGTCGATGCTCCATTTGCAAATTTCGTTCATGCATGCGTGTGATTGCTAATTCCGGTTTAAACACACGGATTAGATACGTCCACTTGTGATAGCTTACTCTCATTCTCATTAAACGTTGGTTACGCCATTCCATAACTATATTGCGTATATATTCGTATTATCACAACTATGAATCCAACAAACGTTTTCAATGAGTGCCGTGACGTCGCACAGTGAATCTTGCAATTACCCAGCGTAGGGAGACAATCAGTACACCTCACGCAATGCACTGCATGCGCTACTTAATAGGATTCTTTGCAGCGCCCCTTCGGCCCCTAGCTGCAACCCATATCATTGCTTTTACTGTACGTCAGTTCATATTACCTTTATTCCTTCTTGCTATCCATCCTTTCTTAATTAATAATTGCTTCGTAGTGCAACTGCGAAGTCTTCCTCCTGTTACACCTTTCAAACCGTTTTAATCTCAAAACTCAACAGTCTTCGAAATACACGATTTCTTCTCTGTGGCAAAACTTCAGGATTTTCCTTCAGAATCCCTTTTTCGTCACCTACTACGGTGTTCACTCCTCCACAGAAAAGGTTCGCTCTCTTTCTTCTGCCCGATTTTCTTCTGATTCATCGAAGTCTGCTCCGGGAAGTGAATTCCCGAGATGTATGCTAATATTATACCAACAGCGGTTTTTTGGCCATGCTCCTTGCTAAGGTTAGGTTATGTTGAGTCAGATTATAGACTAATTCTGTGATTCGTGAGTGGGAGATCGAACGAGATTATTTCCAAGAAAATTCTGTGGTTACTTTTTGAGATATGGCGTCCCGCTTTTCTCAGGGAAAGGTCTCGTAACTGGTACATATGGGGAAAATGCCTCCTGGTAAGTGTGTTAAGTTGTCTATACCGGCTACTGGACTGTGTAAAACACGCCCTAATATGATGATATCATTTTTTGATATCTGCTGTTTAATCAACACCCAACTTCCCCCAAAAATTTTAATGTTTTTTCCTAATGAAGGCATATTTCGTTACCAAAATCTTATTCTGTTATATACTTGTTGACAAATCGATTATATTTCTTTGTCCATTTCTGTAGGTACAGCTAAAAAACATAAATAAAATTTAAAAAAAGAAATACAGAAATTCCGTATGTGTAAAGTAATCAAGTAGCGCCATGTTGGAAGGTCAAAGTCCACAGGTCCACACCTGGCTTTCTAACCCCCGCCCCCGTCCCCTCCTCCCACACATTACCACACTCAGGGCAAGGTTCTGCTCTGGCATATACCAACCACCAACCAATCTACCATACCATAAGCCATAATCTTATATGTATCTGCGGATCATTTCACTAGACATTTAAGGTAATAAAGTAAAAAACCTGTTTCTTTTTATTAGTTATCGAGGAGATCCCCAGTTTTGGTAGTTGGGGGGCGGGGGGGTTGGGGGGAGGGGGGGGAGTACTAGTGCCATCGGTGTGCCTCTCTTTATGCAGTGTATGCATGACTAAAACTTATTTATCTCCAGTCCCCCTATTGTCCAACCACTCCAATTCCATCTTCTCACCTGGATGGCATTACTACCCTAATATAATTCTTATATTATAATAGTTTATTTGCATTTTTTTCTAATTATTGATTTGTTAACTTATTTTTTTTTAGTAATCTCTTCTTTCTGTATTTTCTATTGCCTTCTCTTACTTCTTCCTTCCAATGAACACCATGATATTCAGTGGTCCCTGTGGTGGGCGAATATGGTTCGTCTTCTGAATAATAATAATAATAATAATAATAATAATAATAATAATAATAATAATAATAATAATAATAATAATAATAATAATAATAGTATTTTTTCTATTCAGATCAACCATTTCAAATCACCTGATAAATTAATTATAAAAGGAAAAGCACATAATATGAACTTTGAAGTAAAACTCTTGTTTAGGTTGGAAGTTGGTTTTATTGTACTCATAGTTATAAATATTCCGGATTTTTCCGCTTCGTTCAAAAAAATATTGCTCCCGTAAAATTGAAAAATCAAGTTAGTAATTACAGAGTGATCGTACGCCTTAATAGGCTTTCTTTCTTCTTTGATATGTGGGTTGGAAATCAGATAGGCTTTTATTTTATATGAGTAGTGATTACAAGACATGATTTTCTCTATAGGAAGTAATCTTTTTCAGGATTGTCTTTTTTTTTTTTTTTTTTTTTTTTTTACAAATTCACTGTTACTACTACGTTACCCTTATCGTGATTTTAATTCATTTTAAAGCCATTTAAGCCATATTATAATTCTTCACTTTAGAACCATTTCAGCCGTATCGCCAGCATGTCTTTGCCAGCGTCTGTCGTCTGATCTTCCATTATCACAACCTCAGGAACAGCGTCCATTACTCGAAGGTGATTCCTGCAGCTCTCTGTTCCTCGGCGATCCTCAGGAGTTCGATGACGTGGGCGGGAGTTGGGTGGGGGGTGGGCAGGAAGGGAGACTCGGCACGGAAGCCGTTTTCGTCAGCCACGTACCTCACCTCGACGAAGCCGCTGCCGTCGTCGAGGGGGAACCTGTAAACGGATAATGGTTTCGATGAATTTTTTCCACCTAACTGCTAAACTTGTTTGCGACTAATGATGCGAACCTGATTGATTGATTGATTTACATCATATGTAACATCACAAGCAGATTCATTGGTAACGAAAAGCACAAAACAAATACCTAGACCGTTTTTGAGACTAGCTTATAGGCCTAGGGACGTTCTTGGTTTGAGAGGCCGAGGTCCCCAATTCGATGATAAAGACTCGATTGATTTAGTAATTTACGTCATATATAACATCACAAATAGACTCATTGGTACCGGAAATCACCAAACAAATGCTCGGGGAGACTAGCTTATAGGCCTAGGGACGTTCTTGGTTTGAGAGGCTGAGTGAATATAAGCCTAGGGATAGACCTGATCTGAGAGAGCGGAGACTCCCATCCAGGCCAAGGGAAGCACTCCATATCCCTTACCTGTAGGATCCTTCAATGTTGGACTGCCCCTGGAAGCCCTGCACGCCGGAGGCCTGGGCGGCGATGCCGTTGTCGGCCTCGAAGACGTAGCTGAAAGTCCCGTCTCCGTTATCGGTTCGTTCGTCCCTCGTGATGGCCACGGGATTCGGGAGCAGCTGTTGTGGGGCGGCCAGAGACACGCAGGCCAGGCAGGCAATGATGGCCTGCAGATTTCGTGACAGAGAGAACGAATGAATACGCTTGTAGGAAATGCATGACTGTTTTTACTATCCTAGCTAACGTTGGTCGGTTTTCTGACATTAATTGGTTACTTTGCTAACTGACGTTCATTGGGTTACTTGCTAACTACCATTGACTGGTTTGCTAACTGACAATAGTTAATTTGCTAACAGACATTGATTGGCTAATTATGTAACTGTGATTGATTGGGTGATTATATAACTGACGTTAATCGGCTAATTATATAACTGGGACTGATTGGTTGGCTTGTTAACTGACACTGATTGGTTGTGTTAAGACTGACATTGCATAGGCTGTGGATACCAATGACGAGAATTTATGTATATACCCTTTTACTTATCCCAGACTTCTCCAACATTGCTAAGGCAGATTGCACACAGGACATGCGACAAAAACGCTCTCTCTCTCTCTCTCTCTCTCTCTCTCTCTCTCTTCTCTCTCTCTCTCTCTGCATGCGAAAACAAACCTTTTCAAATTCGAGGAACTTGTGAAAAGCCATAGCAAGGAAAAACCGAAGTTAACTAAAGTATTTTGAGTAAAAGGAAGGTAACCTCCTGGACTGAATAAAAAAGGAAACTAAACGTGGCTTGAAAACTATTAGAAATATTTTGAACAGGTAAAACTCAGAAAAAAGCCGTATAAGAACACCGATTGATCCTCTGGAGAGATAAAAAAAAACTATATAAACTACATCAGACAAACCAGGGTACAAAAACTACCGAAAGCAAACTGCACACGAAACTCACGAGCTTCATGATGACGTGTATCGTAGGACAGCTGTCGAGTTCCACTGGTGGTGAAAGTCCAGGGATCCAATATTTATACCCGACCAGAACCACCCCCTTTTTCTCCTTTCTTCTATTCTTCTCCTCATCACGTGGCAGGAAAAACAAGGTCACTGATACCTTTCCTTTTGCGGTCTTGGCTACGAGATTTTGAAAAGGCGTGTTGGTAGGGCTTCTAAGACCAGGCCTGGCTGACGGCATCTTCGGTTGCATTGGTTTATGTCTGTTGTTTATGGAGTTGAATATTTCTCAAAATTTCGAGAGTTAGACTTTCTCTGAAAAAAAAAGATCACTTTTATTACAATGTGACGTGATGCCGTTGTAAATCTCGGCAAATAAGGAATAATAAGAATATAGTATGCTTCTAAGAATAGTGAAAATCTGTTCAACTTAGCATAAGAAGAATGTATGAAACAGTTTTTTTTTATAAAGGTTGGGATAGGGGAAATTCAAAACAATGGAGACATTGCTGAACTGTAATTTCAAATGTCTATCTTAGGGGCAAAGATTTACTTTTTCTATAACATTTAACAGCAAAATCTGTTTCGTGTTGACAGAATTACAAGGGCGTTTTATCCTAATGAAACGTGCGAAGTAAAGATTCTCGATAATAATTATCTAACAACACACACATTAATATATATATATATATATATATATATATATATATATATATATATATATATATATATATATATATATATATATATATATACAGCGTTTGGGCTGAAACACTGAAACTAGGGCAATAGTTTCCGATTTTTCAGTCTGTAACAACATTAAAATCTACAATGTAACTAGTCTTTACATAAACTATTACCATATATCATAAATAAATGACAAATTTAAGGATCCAAGGTTCTCTCTCTCTCTCTCTCCTTCCTTTGTTTAGTAATACTTTTTTTTAGGTTTCATAACAAAATATGAAATAAACATATGGTTTATTCAAGCCTACTTTCATTTATGAATCCCCTCAATGGACATTCTCAGAGACTCGAACCTTCATTTAACTTTCTAGACTTAATCTTGGGTGTCATCTCCTCCAGCGCGCAAAGCAACGAAAGTGATAAGAAAGGAGAAATAAAAGCGCTTGAAAGTTATTATGTTTGTTATAGATTATCATAAGATTAACTTTAAAGTCTAAGAAACCCAGGGTCAAGACTGTGTTTTTAAATTTCCCGCTCTGAAGTTCCTGTGACATTCTAATAGAAGAAGAATGTTTGCGTTGTCAGTGGTCACTTGTGGTTGCAAAAAGAAAAAAAAGGAGAATAGACACGAATTAAGATAAACATTTTGAAGTAACATAAAGTAAAGTTAAACTAAATAGTGAGTAAAGTAAACAACTAAAACGGAATCAAGCTTTTCACCTCAAAAACAGTACAGTGTGCCCGCAGGCCGCAACTGTGTGGAGTGAGCGCTTAGGAACCAGGAATCTCAGACTTGTTAGTTGAACTCAGTTCAGTGTGCCGTTTGTTTCTGTATTTCCTTTCGTCATATAATAGTGGTGTTCACGGAACTGTAACTGTCAGTTATTACAGTGCTTGTGACTAGGCCTATATATACCCAGGCCGAGAAAGTACAGTGGTTTTGAGGCATAAATGGTGCTATTGTTTCCAAAATTCTTCATGGCTGGTGCTTAGTTCCCTCGGTGACGTACAAAGCGGGTGTTCATGGAACTTTCAGTCGCTGCCTATTACGGTGCTTTTAAATGAAACAAGTGAGTTTGATTAATTATATATGTAGGCTGGAGAAATTCAGTGGCTTTTGAGGCATAAATGAAACTGCTTATTCAAGAATGGTGATAGGTTTATAGTAACACCCAGAAATCACACAAATAATTTGAGTTTGATACATATTTTATTTTATGGTGATGATACAGATGGTCAGGGACTGTATTTATCATATATCTGTAGCCTAATGATAACGGCCATAATCAGCCACTTTCATTTGTTCGTGGACGTGAATGCCAGTAAATAACAATAAATTTGGGTGTTTCCTATCCAGGGTTGAACATTTAAGTAGATCAAAGTCACTTAAAAACTTTCGATTTCATTCGCTGTCAAATTCCAGTTTCGTTTTTCACTCCGTCAAATTCCAGTTCATACGCATGTGGGGCGAGTGTGTTCTGGCCGTCTCTCTAGAGGCTGTGAGCAGCTGAGAAGTCTCAGCCAATCACAGCTGGTTTCTTGCCGCCCTGCGCTCTGATTGGCTGAACGGTCCCCATAGCCCGAGTGACAGGATGTAAACAATCCCTTCCCTCTGGTTCGAATGTCATGTGTAGCTGGGAGAAACCCCTCTCTTTACTGGACAATATTAAGTTTAATTGTGATTGTTATTATTTTTGTATTGTATGATTTTGTAGGGGAAATGTCCTTTGGTGTTTTTGATGGGGAGTGGGATTTTTCCTGGGCCTTCAGAAGTAAATTCAAGAGGGGTTTTATTAGTGCACCTTTCTAGAGGCTAGGTAGGGTCTTTTTATTGGGTTACTTCCATCAGCTCTTATGGGAATGTTATGGTAGTGAATGTAAAGGTGTTATTGAACCTGAATAGCACAGCATAGCCTTATAGTATGCCGACTGAAGAAAATGTTCATACTGATTATTATGCTGGGATAAGTATAACCCATAAATGATAGCCCTTGAAGACCACAGTGTTTAGGTAGGCCATAATGATAGGGGTGTTATTTTATAAGTGTCTAATTTGCAATTAGGCTGTCATTTGGGCTGTTATATTAGTGTATATGGCACCACGAAGTAGGCTGCCATACTCTATGGTAAGTCCATGGTCTTTCATAAATTACCATGTATTAGACAGGGATGACTCCATCTGAATGCCACCTTATGAAGGCTAGTTTTGGTAGAGGCACAGGATATTGGTACGGCGGTGAATTGCGCATGCGTCAATTTCAGACTTCCTGCCGTACAAATAACATAGTGTAGTGGGGGTACGTCCGATTCTGTCCATGGTGCCGTATTGCGCTATTGACTTGCTGTAGGTACGGTAGTTTGCTAATCATGCAGCAGTTGCCGTGCACTGTTGCTAAGAGCTATAGGTACGGCACTAGAAGATCAGCGACAGTAGTAATAATAGTCGAACTGAATTGTTTCGCTGAACGTGTTCAATTCAAAATGTCAAAGTGAAGCACCATACTGTCATCACCAAAGCACCAAATGAAAATATAAAAAATCACAATAATACTTATATATACTTAAATTTTGACTATATACATGAAAAATAAAACTAAACTAATCTATCTTCATATCTTCTTTAAATATCCTCTGAGCATCAGTTTTCGCCGAAAAACAGATGTTTTCAGGTTTCAACGAGCTGAAAAAAGCAATAGACGTCTACGAAGAGTCAAACTTCCAGAAATTGTATATCCGTAGGTCACGAACGATCGAATCGACCCTGAAAAGAGCTCCGAAGAGGAGATTCCAAGAAAACTTGAAGTACACAGAAATCGTGCTCTGCCGTATTCATGGTAGGAAGGAAAACTACCAAAGTAGATCCTCTGGTAAACGGCCTAATCACTCGTAAGTAATCATCCAAATAAGGTCTATATTAACAGCATATTTCCCTTATTGGATGCACTACTGACTGCTGCACTAACTTACTAGTTAAGCTTAAATCTTCAATGAATCTCCTCTTCGGAGCTCTTTTCAGGGCCGATTCAATCTTTCGTGACCTACGGATATACAGTTTATGGAAGTTTGACTCTTCATAGACGTCTATTGCCTTTTTCAGTTTGTTGAAACCTGAAAACATCTGTTTTTCAGGGAAATCTGATGTATTATTACACGGTTCACGTTACTACTATGAGATTCAGGGTCTCTGTAACACGGTTTTTTGGACTTTGCTCCTTCTCAAAGCATCGGATGTAGCTGAAAGTTGACATATGTATATTTTACAACCACACACAAATTTTGTCAGCATTGTCAATAACCTAAACCCGATAGTTTTGATTTTTATAGAGTAAAAATGAACTAGCCGACGCCATGGCCAATGATTACGAGCCAAGAGTCGAAAAACATTCATTACGTAAGCAAGGTAAACAAACACCTTCTGACTAAATGTTGCCCCGCCCATCTACCAGACAGAAATGCCATCGGCTCTGAAACCCAAAGACTTTATGAATGGCGGAACAATACATAGATGTGGGTGCTAGCGTAGTAATACTACTGTAGCAGTAGTGCCGCAACAGTATAGCAGTAATATACATGAATTAAACGTTTAAACCAACTGCTGGGATCCTTGAGGATCATTTAGCACTTCTTACAACTACTCGAGAAATTAGTTTTTATAGCCAGAAGTTAAATTTTCTAATCCAACAATGCCCATGGTAGCCTTCAGTGTTATCCGGAATTATAACGAGGCGAAAGTGGGTGGAGCCTCATGAAGTCACCATTCTGACGATAATTATTGGTGAAGGTTTAAAGCCAATATACGGTACCGGCTATTTTTTTTCAGTAAATAGGTAGATAGCCAATAAATAAAAATTGCTTGACATTGGATATAGCAGTTATCAAATCATCTTGTCTACTATGTTTTTGGTAATTACCAACTATTCCCTACATCTTGTCAATCTGATTGTGACCTATAAAGTAGACTGTAATTTCTTTGGAAACTTATTTTGGGAGTTATGACAATTATCAGTGGGGAGGTTCCAGAGTTCAGAAAGGTGTACTGCTTTGCTTGTATTTAAATTTGTATGTCATTGTTGCCAGAGGTTTAGCCTTCGTTACGTATAGCCAATCATCCATCGAGAAAGAGGGAAGAAATGATGTCATAAGTTACGTAACGAGTGCGTTCGAAACCTTTTCTCTGAGTAAGTTGGCCCGTCTTCAAAAAAGGTCACTTTTGCATTATAAGTACCAAATTTATTCAACCTACGTAGTGCAGAATACACTCAAAATTTATGTGTTGATATAATATGTATTCTGAATAAGCGTTATATTTATGAAATGCATAGATAAAAAGTTATTGCGAAAAAACCGTGTTACAGAGGCCCTGAATCTCATAGTAGGTCGTCATTTCCTTGCTGTCACTGATATGGCTGAGGCGGTAAACAAGGGTTAGCGCATGTGCAATTCACAGCAGTACTAATAACTATCGTAATCAATAATACGGCTGTCGTACCAATATCCAGTTCGTTTGAAGACTACTACTGGTCCTTCCCAGTTCAGTAACTAGACTACCAGTTTATGTGTAATATGGGTGCCCTGTTAGTACCAGCCCCTTGGAGATGAATATAAAAACGTAAAGATGGTAAATTGTAGACATACATAAAAGGCATAAACATGAACAAAATTATAAAGAGTACAGTAGATATTCTGGTCGAACAACTAGTGGCGACTAGGCCGGGATAGTAGACATCAATTTTACCCTAGTTTTATCCCAAACAGTCTGTTTCAAAACCATCCTCAGCTGTATGCAAAGCAGAAAGGCATGAGCGTCGTGTGACTTCTCAATACTAAGTGCACAATTGGCTGGTTGAGTTGTGGTGAAGAGCAAGCAGTGGTAAAAATGATTTAATTCCTTATCATTGGTGTGATATTACAGTGGAGTTGTATTCCCACTATCCAACCATAGAAATAGCTGTGTTTTTCCATATATATATATATAAGTTATGCTTTGTAAAACTTGTGCAAATACTGTACTCTTAAATTAAGCTAATATACGAAGGGAAAAGTTTTTACAGAAAATGTTCGTGTCAACATTTTATGGGATGAGAGGTCAAAGCAAATTTGTATTACATTCATTCATGATTATTTTAATGATTACTCTTATAATGGTTCTGATTTTATACATTGTATGTTTAATAGTTTTGAATGTTGTAATTGCAGGAAATTGTGTAGAATTCCCCTAATTTTACAAGATAAGGTGACCTCCAGCCACGAACTCTGGGAGTGTGGGAAACCTCCAGATGTTCAAGCAGTAAGTTTCATTGATGGTTTTATACTTTTCTGAACTGTCAGAACTTTTGTACATACTTTGCTCCTGACATATTTGCCTATTATATTCTAAGTTGTCCAGGTCTGGTGGGGACAAACAGGCATGTAATAAATCAGATACATTACAGTTTTAATATTATTCATAATAGGTATTTGATGTGATAAATGTTTCTTAATTTTTTTGCCTGGGCATCCAGGATGGGATGAAAATTCAAGGTCCGTGGACTGATTTTGGATTGCATTGCCAAACCCACATGGTAAGATTCGTGCCTTTCAGTTGAAGTGTATATGTTTTGTAAATATGTTTGTGGTACTATTACATATTTCTGTGGAATACGAAATATTTGTGATTAACGACATTTGAGAACTAAGAACAGGTGTAAAGATAAGTACTCCATGATATATGTTGATGCTTTGTATGACTAACTCATAGATTTAATCTGTATTTTATGGTGTGAGATTATGCTTTAATGAAAGCTTTTCCTAGAGGAGAAATCTGGATGTAATATGGTGTCACATTGATTTATGAGCAATGTTTGCAGAATAAAAAAAAAGGACAGTTGTCGTTGCAATTCTATGTATTAGTTAGAAGCATGTTAAAACAATGGATCAGAGGGGTTACAAGAATTAGAAAAAAAGTGGATAAATGGCAGAAAATTAGTATTATTTGCAAATTGCTTTCATGACCTGGAAATAGAACAGTGTGTGCAGGATAGAGGTGAATGTCATAGTGTGTTTGTTGTTTGCAGATCTGATGACCCTTCTTTTGCCATTATATGAAGTACCTAATGTTGAATTGCTCTCCATCTGGTTTCATCCAAGATTCAGCAGTTCAAGAATTTTGCAGTTGTCTTATGTTGAAGAAGAAAAAATTGCATTTTCATGTTTTACATTTGTTCTTTCAATTTTGTCTTTCAAACTTGGCCATTTTATGTTGTAAGTTACTGCTATAAATAAGTTTAATTCGGTTTTAAGACATTTTGGAGGGCCCATTCCCCACAGCCAATTGAAATGTTTCATGATTGGGCTGTAGCCTTCAATGATGAGAAGCATGTTGTAGGATTTTTTTTTAATGTATTCTGGGAGATTCCTTGTTATCACCCAGCTCTCGTCACACAGGATGAAAGGTCCTTGTGTCCCCATAAACAAGACTGAGAAACTTGTTGTTATGCTTGATGTGGTTAAAGCCTGCTGTTTGTAAAGATTTTTATAGGTCTCCATCAGTGCTGGTATTCACTTGGGTAAAAGAACAATGGTTCCTGGCTCTACGAGGTAGAATTTTAGCTTTATGTAATCATGGTAGCACATACCAGCATTTAAATCACAGCTTGGAAGTTTGCTTCAATAGCTCTGAAGTGCAAGAATATAAGACTTCTGGTAACAAGGCAGAGTGACTTCGGGGAACATCTCTCTATCAACAGCAAATCCGGATATCCAACCAAATAAGAGTCATAACAGTAATGATAATTGGTTAACATCTAATTTATCATGGCTTTTTGTCAGTGTTGCTCCTTATTTTCATGACATTTCAATCTTTATCCTGCAGCGCCCCTCTTTCTTTTATTCTCCTTTTGTGTAGCCTCTTTCTGTATTGACCTCTTAATGAAGACAACAGCCTCTGTTGTTGATTTCTCTCTCTGTCCCAAAGCCAGGGTCAGTTGTTGATCTGAAACTTTTCTCAGTTGCCCTAGAACCTTTTCCGATACTTAAGTAGCATGCCCGGCCATCTCATTTGTCTACATTTTTGTTTCTCTTTCTTCCCTCAGTATAGGCAACATCAGCATACAACTCTTGAAGCACTGGTCTCAGAGAATTAAATCTTTTGAAATCTTTGTAGACAGACATTTAATAGTACCACGAAAATATATTAATATCTAGAGTTAATTTTGAAAGAGAAAGTCAGTGAAGAGTTGAGGGAGCAATTATGCATTGGATACTAAAGTAGGATTTTTCCTTCCAGGTAGATATGGCATGCAGTAATGAAGACAGGAAGGAAAATTTTCATCAGCATCCCAAACGTCAAAACACAAACTTCATCTGAGTGAACATGGAGATTAAGAACACCGCTAAATTTTCGTGTCATCAATGAACAGCATGGATATGGCAAAAATTTTTTCGTGCTTGAAAATCAGAACAATACAAGCAATTTTATTCCCATCAAGAATGAAAAGTACTTCGTACATTGTGTTGGCTCTAATAACATTGTATTTTGCTTTTCATGGAATAGGTTGTATTTCATTTTTTTATTTACGATGTAGCAGATAATTTTAGGCGTAAGTACTTATAATTCAAGTGACTGTTGCTTATAATGTTCCTTAAGTAGATGATCCATGTATCTCACTAATATTTTGCCCGCCCGTCCCGGGTCCCGTGGAGGGCACGGCCCGCCCGTTCCGGGACGCGTGGCGGACACCAGCCCGCCCGTCCTGGGACATCTGCCCGCGTGGTGGACATCTCTGCCCGCCCGTCCTGGGACCCGCGGCCCTCCCGTCCCGAGAAGCATGGTGGACGCCTGCCCGACCGTCCCGTGACCAGTGGCAGGGGCGACCCTCCCATCCAAGGACTCGTGGCGGACGCCTGCCCGCCCGTCCCGGGACCCGCGGCAGGCCCGGCCCGCCCGTCCCGGGACCCGCGGTGGGCCCGGCCCGCCCGTCCCGGGACCGGTGGCGGATGCCTGCCCTCCCGGGAATATTCACTTATATTCTCAGATGTCTGTCTGAACTCGAGGACGGGAGGAATTTCACAACTATACCATACAATATCTAATTAGCTTTATTTCAAATGACAACTTATCCTCCGGTCTTCGTTACAACAAAAGCATTTAATTACATCGACACACACACAACCCACTCAAAAGCAGACAAGTGACCCAAATGCCTTCAGGTGGAACAAGTGTGCTTTTGAGCACTCCCCCCTCACCCAAAAAAACCACTTCGTCTTATAGGCCTAAAACACCATTCAATGTAAGTGATTGAGTCAGGTAAATGGTCAGAGACGTGCAAAGCTACTATCCTCCTGCCCCGTTCTTTCTCCCCCAGCAGGACAGCAGGTCGGACTAACGTGGACCACCAGGCCAGTTTAAGTTGTGTGTGATACGTCCTACAAAAATCCATCCCGTCTCCAGCTAATTAGGGAGAAATGACACTTATTTTACAGGTAATTAGAGAGAGAAATTACCCTACTTTAACAGGTATTTAGGGAGACATGTCCAGCATGAATTTGGGTGTTTGGAAGTGGGATAATTCCTCTTAAGTTTTCCAACTCCTAGTATTATAAGGCTACGAAAACCAGCCGTTTTTAACTGACCAAATAAAAGACAATACAAATACATTTTTGCCTTGATTATCAGAACATGGCCACGTAACGCAAAATTGTCTGTAAATGGGAATTGCCGTTTCATATCTAAATAGAATATTACGTTCAAATCACCGTTCCACACGCTCATCAGACCAAGGCTACAAGACACCAGAAACTTGCCTTTCCATTTGGACCAATAGACCAGGCTGCCACTGCTACAATCATGGCCAACAAATGAAAACTGGTTAGGACAAACTACGGTGTTTTTCAGTGCTCTCAATCTAGACATTACATTTGAAGACCTGCTCTGAAAATGCTAATACCAAAGCACTAGTTAAAGTAACCTCATTTTTTTTCGTTAGCTTTCAGGGTGCACTAAAGCAGTGGTTTTTAACCTTTTTATTACCACGGCCCTCTACGAGTTGGTTATCTGCATCTATGAGTAAAATTCCCTCCCAGATTTAAACGCAAATGAAAAAAAATAAAGAGAAAGGGAAGGGGTTTCGAGGGATAGGGAGGAAGGTCAATGATTACAAAACCTATAACTGGTTCACTTAAGGTAGATTCTTGGGTGAGCCCTACGCCTGCGAGATGTTCGTTTGGCGGACGCTGATTGGCTGGGAGCTGCCTACCTCCCGGTACCAGCCAATCAGTGGCCTCCAAACAAACGTCTCGTAAGCATTTGGCTCATCCAAGAATCTACCTTAAGTGAACTAGCTATAGTAAGACCAACGAGTCTAATCAGAGTAGACTATGGGAAACTAACTTTATGAGGCGGTACTTTGCTTTTTTTTTTTTTTTAATATAAACTTCTGAATATTAGTTCTTCACTCTTGCTAAGAGAACAACGAATATAATTGGGGAATTTTAAATTTTTTCTTAGGGTTGACGCCCCCCAGGTTGAGAACCACTGTTCAAGTTTGACCCTTTATCTCATTTTTGACGACGTAGTCACATTTGCTATCCAAAATTTCCAAGAGAATACTAAACCTCTGTTCTTGTGCGATCTATTAGGCAAAAACACACAGAGCCTGGCACACCTGGGCGAAGAAAACAGGTAATTTATTGGTAAAAACACTCCCCCAACTGACACGCTTATGTGTCAAAAATCTCTACCGAAAACGACACTTTTTACATGAAAATCACACATTACATAGAAACCTTATTAAGCAGAAAAATGGTAAACAGAACAAGCAGACTCCAGTAAAAAAGAAAAATACAAATTAACCTTTTTAGGCAAGTCTCCACTTCCTGGGCAAACTCTGGCTCTCAAACTGACATCCTTTGTAGGAAAATGAACTTCATTTTTGTGCAAAACAAAATTAATCCCAAACTTACAAACTTTTCAGGCCAAAATAACTTACAAACTTCATGCCAAAAACCAAAACTTTTGGAGCAAAACTAACTTTCTGGGCGGAAAACTTGCCAGAAATCATGCAGACCAACAGATCTGCAATCCAAAAAATCATTACCTAATAATTTCCAATTAAAACAGTAAAACTCCCTTGAATAAATAGACTTTACAAAAAAAACTCACCCAAGCTAACAATTTCTGAGCAAAGAACTACAGAAGTGATAACACTTCCTAGGCAATATAGGAATAGCTTCTAACAAACACATTTCTCGGTGAAAACCACCCATAACAAAACTTTTCAAGTAAAACTGTCACTTTTTATGCCAAAGTCTCCTTCAGAGAGGCAAAACCTCTCCCAAACACACCCCCATTGTAAGCACTCTTTGGGCAAAACTTCCTGAGCATAAAGTATACGAGACGCAAGACGTCATAGGCCTAAGGAGGATTCACAGACTAATGGATATTATAATAAAAATCTCTCCCGAACTAGGATACTTCTTGGTAGAGAAAACTGCCACCTAACAGCCTTTATAGATAATAAAAAACACATACACAGAAAATAATTGACATTACAGCCAACTCAAACTCCCTAGAGGAATTTCTTGCCAAATAAATCACAAACTACTAGATTTCTTAGCCAAAACCTTACACACAGACTGACTCTCTACAGACAAAAATACAAACCAGCAAGATTTATAAGGAACAAAAGAACAGTAACTAACAGACTACCTACGAAAAACGCAAAGTTGCAGACCTCGTTAAATATTTAACAGACCTTTAAAGCCGTAGTAACGAAGTTAACAGACTTTGTGAAGGCAAAGCTATTCAAGTTAAAAGACTTCCTGAAGGCAAAAAACCACCACAAACTAACAAACTATATGAAAGTGGAAGCAACATAAACTAGAAGATTGCATGAAAATAAAACCACCACATAGACTTTGCATATTAAAGAATGTTACAAACTACCAGAATTACATAGGGAGAATATTACCCAAAATTATTATAAACTAATAGACCACCCGAACACGAGAAAGAGAGAGAGAGAGAGAGAGAGAGAGAGAGACGAGGAGAGAGAGAGAGAGAGGGGGGGGGGGAGGGGAGGGGTGCCAAGAAGAATCAGACTTTCACAGACTCCGTTTCACAGGTTAAAAGATTTTTTAAAAGAATAAAGTATCACACAATAATAAACTTCACAAAAAAACCACTCCTGAATGCAAAATATCCAAGGAAACTTCCTTAAACCTGAGTTTGTGAGATGTGTAAGTGTTACAGACTAACAAACTTCCCAGAAACCAAATCTATCATAAACTAGCAGACTTTCTAAACCGAAAATCTAGCAAGAACGGAGATCTGAATCCCCGTTGCTCTTAAACCAACATTTTTCCTAAATCATTGACTTGTTTTCAAACACCATTCAGGGCATTAAACTTTATATCATAATAGTCAGCTCTTGCTAATGACGACGAATCTTTATTCTATTGCCATGCACCAGAACGCCCGTCCAAATTAACACAAGCAAGGCAAGCAGCTATCTGAATACCGAGCTCCGCTTTCATAAAATGCTAAGTCCCAAATCCTCTGTCAGCACCTGACATCCGCTTACACAAAGTGCCGAGTCCAAATCCTCTGTCAACACCTAACATCCACTTTCACAAACAAAGTGCTGAGTGCCAAATCCTCATTCAGCACCTAACATCCGCGTTCACAAACAAAATCCTGAGTACAAATCCTCTGTCAGCACCTAACATCCGCTTTCACAAACAAAGTGCTGAGTGCCAAATCATCTGTCAACACCCTCTTAGTATTAGTGCTGACGAAAACAAACTTGTCGTCAACAATACTCTATAAAACACCACACTTCTACCTTAAGTTTCTCTTTTACAAAACTTTGCCATCGCCAAACAGCACCTCGAATTTCAAAGTACCACGAGCAAGGACTGGAATGAAACACAAACCACCATCATGAAAACAGACATATTTAAGTTATATTGCACATACTGTAAACTTCCACCGTTATAATACAACCCTTATAAGTCAGACCTTATAAAAAACATCTATACAATTCCATTGAAAACTAGAAAGTTGCAAATCAATGTGAAACCAGTTAAATTTCTAACCTATACATCATGACCAGTGTCAAAACACAAGTTACCCGAGATCAGGTATATTAATCGTAAGATCAATTGACACTAACGCAATAATTTTGGAACAATGAAACGCATGACCGGTTATACCTCTCAATACCCACAAAGTCGAATCAAATCCCTTCTCACATTCAATCAAAGCCAAAACTCTCCAAAACAACGCCATTATTACATAACTACCTCACACCAGGGGCAAGCTTCTCCAATTCCAAGATCCAACACAAAGCTCAGTAAACTAGTACAATGATTACTTAAGAACCTGTGAAGATATGAACCATCGTAAACTACATTAGCACTTAGCATTTAAAGGTTTCTGTAAATTCTGCAAGAGAAGGCAACTACCTTTTCTAGAGGATCTAATCCATCTGAATTTTATCAAGCTTTTCAGTAACCCACTTTTATATCTATTAAGCTTTTCATAGGAAAGTTAAGCTAGAAATAAATGAGGTTCCTCATCCTATTAAATGACAAGAGAAAATAAATCTTTTGAATTTCCCAAAATCCAAGAATGCCTTCTGGTGAGGTATTTGGTCATAGTTTAGCAAGCTTTTCCAATATATCAAAGGCAGGTTGTTAATTAAACACTACATTTGTCAAATAGCTTAGCTTTAATCAATTCATGATTAACATTCACACACCCACTTTTTTTTATATAATTAACTGACGATGTTATGGACTGTGTAACGTTTCTCACACAGACTTATAAAATGGCCATCGTGGTATTCTTACTTTATTTCAGGTACACGAATGAAATGTCAGGCATAAGACGAGAAGGCGTTTGAGCCCCAAGCTTGGTACCACCTTCCGAAACGGCGGCATGTGCCAGAAATGTAATCAAAATGTTTTGTTACATACGTGAACAAAAGGATGACTTTTAACTTTCTCAGTGTTATGACAGGCTTACTTTAGGTGTTGTAAGACATCTGACAGGATATAAATATTCAATACATAAATCATTTTCCTGTAAACTACCGTATAAAAACAATGTGGTGCAGTCAATTAAATCCAACAAATTCAGCCCAAGAAAATGAATGCTCTAATAAGTATTTTTAAGGCCGGAATCTAATAATTAACTTAGGAGCAAAATGTGACGCCTCAGAATAAATGTCTCCCCAAAATGAGACGTTATCTCTGAAAATAATCGAAGCATTTGAAGTCAAGCATATAGAGCACTTTTGACATTCACACGTACGAAGCTATTTTAGTCAGTCAGACAGATTGAAGAAAAGACAATTTTATACGTAAATACTCTAGAGACAGAATCAATCTCCATATCAAAAATTTTTTACGCAAGACTCAGATTCTATAACAAGATGTTAGAGAAAATCCATCTTGAAATGTCAAAAAAAAAAGTAATAATGTACAACAATCAAAGATTTCCTCACAAGTATGAAAATATGGACTGGAGATATTTTTGTACATCATACATTTTTTGATGCAAAATGCTGGAGGTAAAAACCTTATAGGGTTAGTACACCTATGACTACACACAACATGCCAAGCAAGCATTTGTCTTTATACAACACAACAGTAAGAGTGAACAGACCAAGGCTTGTCTAAGTAGTAATCTCAACAACACTTTCTTTAGAGTTACTGTACATAAAAAGTTATATTTTGATATTTAAAAGCATCTAACATTTTACAGACGCGACACAGAAAATAAAAAGACATCAGGGAGAACGCAAATGGAAGTATATAATCTTTTACCACCGCAGCAATCAGCTATCAGCTTAGAAAACAGTATTTTGAGTCAGCTTCGAAGTTGGTAACCGACTGGCTGTATACCTCCTACTGGTGACACTCCCTCCTCCGGGCCATTGCGTTGCTGACCCAAGGATTTTTTTATTTTTATTTTTAAACATTTCCATTCTCTCTATCTACACAATATTTATGCAATGAGAGATTCTGTATTTCAGCTTACGTCTCGTAACAGTGAACAACATTTCTTAGTTTTCTTTCAACTAAACATGAACAGTTTATTAAAGGTTTATTTTCTATAGACACTGCTCTAGTTTTCTCTTTTGTACACAGCACTAAAAAAAACCTCTCTAACTTAATCACAATCCAACACGCACTTCTCAACATTCACGACAGAAAAACCATAGAAAATGCATTATGCTGAACGAAAGAAAGCAACTTTAACACAAAGAATGACCACCATCTCAAACCCTGGTAGTCTATAGAAGATCCAAACGCCAATGATTATGGAACCCCTGCATATATCTGTCAATGTTTTAAGAGTGAATGCGTTCAGGGTAAGAGAAATGTTCAGAGTAAGAGAACTGTTCAGGGTAAGAGAACTGAAGTGCGAAAAGGTGAATATGTTGTAGAGCGAGGTATCTGATCCATGTGTGTCTAGGAGCAATGACGAAAACTCATTGAGGTTATGTGATGTGCTTGGGGGAATGCTTGTGCCGGGGGTGGGGGAGTTTGGGAGTAGGGAAGGGGTTGGAAGTTGTGGGGAAGTGGTGTGAAATGGGAGGTGGGAATGTGGGGAGGGGGGGGGGGGTGGGGGGGGGGGATTCGGAAAAGCATGCAAGTTGTACAATTATTGTTTTAGAAAACCATGTGAAGACTTCAGCAAAGCACAAAATGTGCAGAACTACCTCAGTAAAACAGAGAGAGAGAGAGAGAGAGAGAGAGAGAGAGAGAGAGAGAGAGAGAGAGAGAGAGAGAGAGAGAGAGAGAGTTCTTTCAAGCAAAGTGTGCTGCAAGTGCTTCACCAACAAAGTGTGGGTCTTGTTGCAGCACGAAACACTCAGGGCTTCGTCTGCCAAGTGTTCCAAGTGATTCAAGGGATCAGAATTGTTGCCGAGATGCAAATAGTTATTAAAACGATTTTACAAAAATATCCTGTTTCTGTGGCTAACAGCATTCCAAAAAAAAAAACTAAAAAAAAAAAAAAAAAAACTGTCACTTCAGAGTCCTGAGAACGAGTAGCCAAGAGGGAAAATTTGTTTAACCATGAGTCTACAAATTCAGAGTTCTTCAAACCGAGATTGGATTGTCTGCCTGGTGTAACAATTTTCTTGAATTTCTCGATGCCACTAGTGTCTTCTAAAAATTATTTTAGGTATTCTTAGCTGCCCTATGATCTAAAGAAGGTAATAACTTAGCCAAAGCTTTTTTTTGGTTTCTTTTTAGCTAAAGGCTAATACCAGATGAGAACTGAGCAGAAAGTTGAAATACAGAATCCTTTTACAATAACATTAATACAGTTTGGTATTACAATAATTTTTCCCATTGTTCGAATTTCAGAGTTAAAATTCTAACAATAATAGTTACCTGAAATTTGATCTAATCAAATTAGTACTTTAACTCAATGGCAATTATATGAAAGAAGTTTAAGAAAAAATATACCTTAACCTAAAAAATCTCCTTATGTTAAGACACTGTAGAACCTGTGATTCTAGATCTGACAAAACCTATAACTCGGAAGTAATGAGCGTGAATTTCTTGGACAATTCACGCTAAGAAAGCCATCAGCATCTAGCAAATATATAATTAAAATGTAACAAATCATAAGCATCTATGAAATACATTCTTGAAATGTAGCAAAGCCATAAGCATCTAGGATATATATAGTTAAAATGTAACTAAGCCATAAGCATCTAGGAAATATATAATTAAAATGTAACCAAGCTGTCAGCATCTAGGAAATATAAAAGTAGAATGTAACCAAGCCATCAGCATCTAGGAAATACATAATTAAAATGTAACTACAGACACAGTCCTAAGTGAAGGTAGTTTCTAAGCTGAGTCATACTTGTGTTAAGATTTCATTTTTGATAACTATTCATAAGAATGAGTAAAAACAAAAATCCCTGACTAACGGATACTACCTTGCCCCTTTACTTTTAATCCCTTCATTCTCTTCCATTTCGCTGTTCAAATTCTCTAACCTAACCCTACCCCAGTTTATACCTTTCATGGAAGATCAGTCCATTTCTGAGAACCTTAAAAGTAAAGATACATCTGTGACTAACTCAGACTCACAAGACATGAAAAAAAAAGATGAATAAAAATAAGATAAAAAAAGTGCATGAATTAAGTAGCAACATTCTTGAAAGCTAATAAGTCCACTGAGAAAGGAATTTCCTTCTTGTAACAGAATTCTGGAAAACATTTAGTGCTTCAGTGAACATGTTATTGACTAGTTCTAAAGAAGATTTCAGTTCTTTTCTAGAGAGTTTATCCTTCAATTTAACATGAAGACGAATGAGCTTTAACTGAAAATGTTTATTCATTCGTATACTTGAAGTATCTCTGCCAATACTCCCTTTCAAAGGGGGCACAGTCGAGTTCACTAGTTCATGTACCCAAGACATCATTGTTTTTGATACCTAATCTCATTTGAAGTAACTCTTTTAATTTTTAAGTACATTGTTTCATTTACCTCGAATAGGTATTTAAAAGAACATATTAGAGACTGACCAAATAATTTAGCTAAAATACCATTGTTAATAGTTCAGAATTCCCTTCAAAGTTAAGCTTTGAATTAGTTTACCTGAAAACTGATTTAATATTTAAATACGTACATTGGTTCATTTACCTAGGATAAATAATAATAAAAAATATTAGAGACTGACCAAATTATTTACCTAAAATACCATTGTTAGTAGTTCAGAATTCCCCCTTCAAAGTTAGGCTTTGAATCTGAGTTTAATAAATCACTTATCTACAATATATACGAAAACTATACCAAACCTATGAGTAACTCTTCATTTCGCTACCTTCATGTGCCAGCAGTGTCTTGAAATATGCAGATACACTATGTAGATAATGCTCTTGATAAGATAATCTCCCGTTCATACAGTATATTTAACTTTTCATTGGTTTACGTTTAATGTTAAGCAAGATGCATTATTTTCATGGCAAAGCTTCATACAAAACGCAAATAGTATAGTATAATCGCTTTAATATAAAGACAAATTGTCCAATTGTCGTTAAATCTGAGACGACACTAATAAACTAAAAGTATCCCATGCTATAAGTGCAAATGAGTCAATGCTTCAGGCTACGATAAACTCTCCCTAATATTAAACTAAGTCGTTTCAGTAAATTAAGTTAATAACTACTAGGGGTTATACATAATATTACAATCACCCAAGACCTCAAAGCTAATACAAATGTCATTCTGAAGGAACTCTTGATGTAAATCAAAGACACAAACCGTGGAGGAATATATAAGAAGCTTCACTCTAAGTACCTACTATGCTGGAAGAATAACTATAGGACTTATTGAGCTAAAACACCAGGAGTGATTTGTGCTTTCGCCGAAAATTGAAACTCTCCTCTAAAGGCTAATATATCACAGGTTTTATTCCACATAACTATTCCTAATTATGCTGACCCCCGCGAAGATATCCCATAAAACCAAGAAAACCTATTATTTCTAACTGATAGGCTTTTTGCTATGATCATATATCAACTTCAAGATAATGACTGAAAGTAATGATATATACCTACTGTTTTAATCTCACTAAGGTAACTGATAGCTGCTAACACCGATTTAAAATTTACTAAAACTTTGTATTTAACTCGTGAGATATTTAAGTAGTAAAAACAAAGAGAGAGAGAGAGAGAGGAGAGAGAGAGAGAGAGAGAGAGAGAGAGAGAGAAAACTTGAGCTATCTGAGCTATTTGATAGCAGATGCTTAACCAGTGAATCTTGCATAAAGAATAATGACCTATGTACAGCATCCTGATATACTAAGCTACTTGCAAAAAGAAATCAAACCAGTACCAGATTCATGTAAAAACAAAACTATGTATCTGGGAACATACAGAACTACTTGACAGCTAATATTCAACTGATAAGAGAATGTAACAGGAAAAACGTATATATCCTGGAAAATATTGAGATGGCAGTTAATATTAAATTGGCATAATAAACTTATGAATATTACGTAAAAATGGTATGCATAACGAAGTATTGCAAGGTATCCCATAGCTTTTGTTAAACTGATAAGAAAATTAACTGAGTATATATAAAGAAACACTCAGTTACTTAATGAACAGAGACAGGAATTCAAAGTGGAAAATAAAGTTTATTCTCAAACATGACTAGCTAACTGACCTCTGATATTCAAGTGATAAGAAAACCTGAGCAAGATATCTCCTATCCTATAGATTGGTCGATTTTGAACTCACAAGTAGGCTAAATCAATGCTTAGGTAATATTATACCGGTATGAGTTAAAAGCATGAAAAACGTATCTGTATCTCGAATGATACTGAGCTACCTGATGGCTAACATCAGATTGATGAGAAATAAATGTGGAAGTATCCTAAGATATCACACCAGTAGGAGGGTTAAGTGATAAATTACGTATGTCCTGAATCACAGTGAACTGCGCCATTTCTGATACAGACTTCTAAATTTCCCATATAAAAATCACAAGAGGCAGAGATGAACTGTTACTCGACTTTGGGTCAGTGGACTATTTTGCCTGGTGAGACCCTTGCACAATACTACTGTTAACTCGACCCTATCCTAGTTCTAATAGCCAAGAGAAATTAAGACAGCAATGTCCCTCAACGAATGTTTAGCACTTTCTTTGCAGGTTTATAAGGCAATTTTCTGTCTACATTTTAGTACGTTGTTCAATCTTGGTTACGTAAGAATGTGGTGCTCTCTTAAAGTTAGTTGTGGAATTCCAAAGGTGAGGTTTGAGTGTAATTCCGCTGATGCTTTGAAAACTGCACACACTTTCCTGAAGAGATCAGGAAGAAGTTATGACATCACCTTACGCTCAGATCTTATTGCATACAAGATACTAATATGAAAGATTGATGTTAAAAGCCAAGCCTCAAGCATACTAAATCTAGGTTTCTTTTACTAACAGGGGCACAAAGAGAACACGGGCCATTTTAGACCAGTGTGAAATGTCTGTAGTCAAGGACATATTAATGAAAGATTTTATTTGGTCAGTGGAGCATTTCAAAACTTTGATCGATTTCTTACCTTTACAGGCCCAAGATCCAGATGACAAACTGTATTTAGTCCACTAGAGTATAAGGCATTCCCTTCAGTTCTTCATTGTGACCCGTTCCATTCTTCTGAGCTCTCAGCCTAAAGAGGCAACAATAAATCAGATGCCACACCAGTATTCTGCAATTTATAAGTAAAGCTATTAAGCCAAGTCTTCCAGTGCATTAAGTTGTAAGAATAGTATAGAAACATTCAAATTATACCACCTTTGGTATATAAACTCCCAGATAAAGCATCAATATCTTTTTTTTATATATATTCGTATCGCTCATTTCTTAATAGCAAGTAGCTCACGTAAATGGCTACTATTAGTTGTACAAAATAGTCTCTGGGTGTCTTACATACCTTAGGCCATAATTCTCTAGAAATCTGTGATTCAGGCTATGACTTATTATGTTCATATATATTCCATCTAATTCCTACATGCAAGGCTCCCTGTACTTTCTAGTTTACATCCGAGTTCTCTGTATTTACTATAGTAAGTCATTTGCTGGAACTGACTAGAAAATGAAATTTTTGCCTTTCATGAACCGTCTTGATTGAAAAGAATGCATCTTCAGTATTCCAATATTTTTGGAGCTTTGGATAGTTATTTACTGGAAGTCCGACCCCTTTAGAAAAACACCTTGTTCCCACATCTAGACATGACCAAGCACTAAATACCGTATATTTCCACGTATAAGACGACCTTTAAATCCTAAAATTCCCCCCTAAAAATTGGGGGTCGTCTTATACTGCAATACTAAAGATTAACCCTTGAATTCTAAGATGCGTATCTGTAGGCTAGCCTCGGCCTCGTGCTATAGCCTAACCACCAACATACATAAAGATTCACTTTATGAAATGAAATGATAATAAAGGTAATAAAACCATTTTACCATATCTATTATTGGCATATATTCATAACAAATTGCTTATTTGAGGAATAACTCGAAATAAATGAAAGAAACATTTATCTATGCGATCGCAGCTGAGAAAATGTAATCATCGAGTTGTGGTTGCGCTGACAGCAAACTTTATCTTTCGGTAACTTTTAAGAAATTTCAATAGCAGTGTAATTACAGTAGTAATAACATTTATGAAAATATTAATTTTTCATTAAAGGTTTCTCATACTATCACAAGATTGATCACATGTACCACCATCTTAGGGATTCCAGTCTGGTTCTGGGGAGTCGACTTCAGCTTCGTCGTCGATATACAAATCATCTTCGGTACCGTTCATGGCATTTTTACAATTATTTTATGACACTATACTTTTTGCAAATAATCACTTATCTCCATTAAACATTTCGATTTGCAATTTAGAAGTCGTTCTATACTACGGATATGAGATAAATTCAAGTAAATTTGCCATGATTTTTGGCCTCGTCTTATCTGAAAGTCGTCTTATACGCGGAAATATACGGCACATGAAACAACTCTCCACTTTAGCAGCTAACATACTGCTGGAACAGTCCAACACACAGGATCAAATCTCTTTCAAAGATACCTTCCTGTAAAGCTCACTTTACTGGATATCGACTTATCACAGACAGGTTTTACAAACAAATAAAATGTATAAGATGAGCAGCTATTTAAAATATACTCGGTACGTTAAACCTAATATTTATTACGAAATCGGAGGCCGAGCTTGAATTGACCTGGGTTCTTAAGATTGTTCCTGACCCTGTAACTATTTAAAAGTCACTTCAGACCTGTGTAACTTTATTAACATAAACATTTGTGTAAATAAAAAACATATAAAAACCTTCAGTAACGTCAGAGTTTATGGGAAAAATTATTTTTGCATTTATACGTAATGTAAATTCTTTTTTACACTCGCATCAAACCTTGAGTTGTCGACAAACATTTTTTTTTAATTTACGTAACCAGATACAAGACTTGCTGAGGTTGACTGGTGATTCCTGCCCTGTCATGCATTTCATTAGCTTTCTACCTCGACGTCAGTTTAGATGTCTCGGTGTTGAATTTGGTTCCTGGTTTCTATTCTGACGTTTCGATTCAAACTTTAAGAAGTCGTTTCGATACAACTGCAAAGCCAATTTGATACAACCCACTTCGCGTCTACGCGAACGACTTGAAGGCTAAAACCGATTTCTTCAAGAATTATAGCCTTTCTTTGCTTAAAAGTGTTGCTTTTGCGTTATATTTCAAGGAACTCAACTTACACTTACAATACAAAATTTACTTTACACAACTGGATCGAAGCTGACACAATTCAAGCACTTTATTGTAAATTTTCCAAAATTCAAAACTTTGCCTATTAATTTTTCTGGATGTTTTTACCCTAATCATTTCGTGATTCCAATATGATAACGAAATCACCTGGTTGTGTTTACAAATAGATTTCAAGGTTGTATTTAATCGTTTGTATTTATACCGATTTCGCGATACTGATTAAAAAAAAACTGAAGTACAGACATATCTATTTCTGTCAAGGGACTGGGTTTACCTATTTAAAGAATGCTGTATGCTACGGATTTAGCACCGTGAATGAAATCTATTACGCGTTTTTGTCTGGTTTTATTCAGTGACTCAAAGACTTGATTCATCTATCGAAAAACAGTGAGTTGTATCAAATCGTCATCATTGATGAATTGAAACGACTTTCAATCGATATGGCCTTCGCTTTTGGAGGGAGACATTGTCCTAAAAAAAAGAAAAGAAATCCAGCACATTAATCACGTATTCGGAAACAAGATGACTATAACCAGTTTACAGAGAAACTGGTCTTGTATAACTCCGTAAGCTACACAGCGCTGATGAATGTCGTTTGTTGTATTGTTTTCAAGAACTTTTATGTTATTCACAAACACTACAACACTGGTTTTGAATATTCTGATAACTTAATGTTTTCTAGCCACCAAACTGGAAAAATATGTAAATATCATTCAATAGTGTCCAACAATACTGACAATAATTGTCTTATCCAATTATTTTGACCAATTTCTGAAAACGATCGTCATTGTCTCATGATTCAGAATCTGTGCATACTGACAAATAGGAACCGAATAGTAGGCAACTGGTCATTACTTTTTATCAAGATTTAGCAGCTGTCATTCATTTCACACAGCAGAACTCTAGGTACCTGCTTTTACGTGACTTTCAATCTCTCTATTTTGAATACTTAGTAGGCGCCAACAGCCAATGCGAGACGAAAACTTAAAAATACCTTTGCCACCCAGAATCACCTTTAAGGTGAACAACTCCCAAATGAATTGATTTTTTTTTTTTAAAGCTTCAAAGGAATTCGTCCATTAACACCCAGACGTCCACTTCGACTCGAGCTGAGCAGGTGATTAACTCACCTGTCGCCTGGAAGGCAGCCCGCACTTCCGGTTAACTGCCAAATCACTACGTAACTACGGGGGTGCGGGGGGCGGGGGCGGGAGTGGGGAGTGTGAACTTCTCAGGTAGGTGGACTTCCGTTCATTAATGACAGATTTATTTTTTCATAGTATACGGGAGAATAAAATGAAACTGAAAAACATATAAGGTTATACTCGTATATTGTTCCAAAGCAATGTTCGAATTTCGACAAACCGACAAGTCCTCCTTGTACAGCCAGCAACAAAACCGGCGTCGCCCCGCCAAACTTGGCTCTGAGAGATCATACCCTTCTTGCCCTGAATGGTGGCCTTCGTTCAAACAACCAGTACATAGGTAGAATGGTTCGAATGGGAGGAGGAGGGAAATTACGGTAACCAGGCAGAGAAATACAATAACAAATCAAATATATGGACAGAGAGAGAGAGAGAGAGAGAGAGAGAGAGAGAGAGAGAGAGAGAGAGAGAGTGAAGAGAAGACAGAGAGAAGAGAAGAGAAGAGAGAGAGAGAGAGAGAGAGAGAGAGAGAGAGAGAGAGAGAGAATGCGTACAGTTTATGGAGAGAGAGAGAGAGAGAGAGAGAGAGAGAGAGAGAGAGAGAGAGAGAGAGAGAGAGAGCTTTTATTCCTTTTAGTTATTAATCTGATGGATATATTTGAGACCTGCTTTAAGAAATATGTTATTGTATATTTTTTGGTAAATAATTATTATGAAATCTTATCTTATAGTATTGTTTTAAATCGTTATTTCTATCTATGTTAAAAAAGCCTTAAATATTGTTGGAACTGACTATTCTATCAATATTATTCAGACGGAAATATCCTTCTTTTTCATTATCCTATAAGCAGCTGTATTCTCTCTCTCTCTCTCTCTCTCTCTCTCTCTCTCTCTCTCTCTCTCCATCTGTCGTTCTGTCTTCCATCTTAAATCACCTGGATCCATTATTTAAATAATGGTAAACGTTTCATGTTATTTGGATGTGGCCAAGGATCACGAAACCGTAAATCACTACTCTACCAACTTGTGCCTGGCTGCATCTATTTTTGCTCTAGATTGACTGGACTATAATTACCAGTATTACCCATAATATACGAATCTAGTCACAAAGATGTTACACTCCAGGTTTTATAGCCGTGGGTTGTGTGAGTCATCAAAGCATCTATTTTGCAAAGGTATTATTTTATTAATTAATCTATGCTAAGAACACATTACTGGATATGCTAATCTAGTACTACAGGATTTGTATTTATGGCATAACTTAGTTGAGTTACCATTATTTGAGTGTGATGGGCCACTTGGCTCCGCCCCTCGCAACCATCTAGACTACTTTTAGAAAATATTTTAATTTGCTATATTTCTCATATTTTAACATACTTATTATATTGTTTCTGAAACTCTTGGTGAAAGTAAATTATGTGAAATGAAATGTAGTAATGTGTGCATAGGTGCATTAATATAATGATGGTAGGGTATAAAGGATGTAGGTGCTGCAAAACCGTATACTATTAACGTATTATTTAGTGCAGGGGTTCTCAACCTTTATACTATGACCACGCCCCTTCTAAGAGTCAGTCCTTCCCTTCACGGCCCCCTTACATCTGTGAGTAAAATTCTCTCTCAGACTTAAAAAAAAAAAAAAAAGAGAGAGAAAGTGAAGGGGTTTCGAGGGATTAGGAGGGAGGTCAATAACTAAAAACATTGTAAGCCCAACGAGCCTAACTAGAGCAGTAGACTCTAGTAAAGTAATGTTATAAGGTGATACTTTTTCATTTTTTCATAAACTTCTGAATATTAGTTCCTCACTCTTGTGAAGAGCATAACGAATATAATTAGAGAATATTTTTATTCATTTTTCCCTAGGGCTTGCGCCTCCCCTGGACATTGCTGAAGCCCCTCAAGTTGAGAACCACTGATTTAGTGTCTCAAATTATTGGGTGACCCGGGCAGATCGGTCTCGTCTTAGCTATATGTAATATATGTTAACTGGTGGGAAATTTTTAGTTGATAATAATTTTGTCGGCTCCCGGCGCGAACCTTGGAACCCAGAAGTCAGGACGTACAGTGAAGCAACTTCAACCACACAGCTACCACGAGAGGATATGAGTTAACGCCGCCTCTCACCTACAAATCCCTGTCGCGCCCAGGGATTCGTTCCCACATAAAAGAGAATCTATGAGTCTACGAGGTTCTACAGCGCTTTTGGACTATAGAAGTCGTCAGATGTCTTCCACTGGGAGACGTTTCGCCTTTCTACAGCGTGTTTCGCGATTCTGTGAAGTTGCAGTTGCAGACAAAAATGGAGATTCGAAAATTCAAGATTGGGAAAAGTTTCTACAACAAATTGTTATTATAGCCCATATGCAGGAGATAATGTGTGATAGACATTACATTATGCTGCCTGAGACGTGCAGGTATCATAGTGTTTATGAGCCAGCCAATGTGTTTTATATATATATATATATATATATATATATATATATATATATATATATATATATATATATATATATATATATATATATAATATTATATATAAGCTGTTTTATGTGAGCTATGGCTAGGCTGGTGCTAGCCTAGGGGTGGCCGAGCTATCTGTAACACAAAAGAGGGGGATTTGCTATGAGATATTTGAAATAATATAATGTGATGTTCTATGACGTTTCTTAGAATGTAGAGAATCAGCAATTTAACTTCCCTAGAGACAGAGTGGTCCGAGCGACAGCTTAGGAATGATTTCACAGCTTTCTTTGAGGTGGTTTGATCAAGTCTGCTGGCTTAGCAAATCAGTGCCTTCGTCCTGTCACCATGAGAGTGATTGTAGAGGTGACCTTGAAACTGGTTTCTAGCAGTTACCTGGGGCGTGAACGTCGTGAACAATGTTCGTACGTATGTGTGCGAGCCTTTTCCCCCCTACATAATGAAATGCATTGTTACCATGAAGGGAAGTCTATTACAGAAAGAAGGCAGGGCCAGGATGGTTCTGCCAAAGTACTTTTGTTTAGTGGAAGTGAAACTGTGCTGAAATGGTAAGATTTACTGTGCTTTCCTAAAGTGGTACATTGATGACGGCAATTATTTGAACGTTTTACGTTGAACGAATGTTTTTACTTGAAGCAGAGAATGATAATTATATATCCTAAATATATTCTAGCTCGTTGAGGTATGTAATTAAACAAGCGAATGAATGCATAAATGAATATATTTAAATGAGAATATATAAATGAGTCTATTTCAATAATAAATACAGCAGGTAGGCCACACAGATATTCACGAAGTTTGCAACCCAAAGGATGGAAGATGGGTGATGAGAAGATGTCGGGTGCAGTAGAAGATGGGAAAGATGAGGGGTTGGGGTAGAAGATGGGGGGGATGCAATGAAAGATGGGCGATGCAATAGAAGATGGGGAATGGAGAGAAAAAGTAAGTTATAGCTGAATGATCTGTCGTTTGAATGATAACAATTGAAAGTTTAGCTCAGTCAACTACACTTGAATGGTATCTATTGTTTCATCCTTATGCTAACAACGTTTTGGGAGCAGAATGAATTTAAAAAGAGTTATGTATATCTTAGTTTTACCAGACCACTGAGCTGATTAACAGCTCTCCTAGGGCTGGCCCGAAGGATTATATATATTTTACATGGCTAGGAACCAATTGGTCACCTAAGAACGGGACCAACAGCTTTTTATATGGAGAAATGAATTTCTATCACCAGAAATACATTTCTCTGATTCCACGTTGGCCGCGCTGAGTATCGAACTTCGCACCACTGGATTGGTAGCTGAGCGCGAAAACCACTCGTCCAAGAAGGAACTAGACAGAATGAAGTGCATTGCTACTCACATCATCCCATTTCATTTACTGTCTGGTCTCGTTTTACGAAGAGTCCAGAATCTACGATTTTCGCTCTCTCATTCCTTCAAGTAATTCAATGTTTGTTCGAATGTTCCACCAACATCAAAATGATATTTTTAAAAAAATGGTATTTTTAAATGCTGGTATTTTTCTCATTATTGAAGTCCATTTTTTTTTTCAATGAAATGTCATTGCTACCAATTCACAATATTCGAGATTTTGGATAGATTTGAAATGTCTGAATTGCACTGA
>NC_087215.1:73353618-73378618 GCF_015104395.2 Macrobrachium nipponense | reverse complement strand
TTTATTTCTTATGGCGTTGCATCTATGAGCATTGTTTCATGTGATGTCAATATATTATATAAATCAACAATGTAATGAATTCCGTTCTTATAAACGTGCATTAAGATATCATTTGACAATGCAAGTTTGATAAGCGTTTAAACTTAACCTAACAATGAGCATTTTTTGTGTGAGATAAATATATGGAATGCATCAACATTATAATAAACTCCATTCTTATAAACGTACATTGGAATTTGTTGAAAAATGAAAAAGCAATTTCTGAATCATTTAAATTTATCCCAACATCATCCTCGTTTCCATAAATTCATCCCAACATCATTCTCCCTTCCAGGTTCCCACTCGACGACGGCAGCGGCTTCGTCGAGGTGAGGTACGCGGCTGACGAAAATGGCTTCCGTGCCGAGTCTCCCTTCCTGCCCACCCCCCACCCAACTCCCGCCCACGTCATCGAACTCCTGAGGATCGCCGAGGAACAGAGAGCTGCTGGAATCACCTTCGAGTAACAATCTTACATCTTGAGGCTGTGATGGACTTTAGTCTTTGGAAGCTTAAAGTATTTCAAGTCAGTGGCTCCTTTTGTGGACTTGTTTCATATGAATAGGGATCATCATCTTTGAAACCAAAGACATTGCGAAGGAAAATCTTTTAATAATAGAGATGAAATGATTTTACGAAGGTGACCTGAAATCAGGGGATGTCTTCTCAACTTCACTGAGTTTTCTACGATTTATGATTGATCTTTGTTAAAGTTGTTATCCAAAATGGGGATTTTGTGTTGAACTGTATCGCATGTAATATATTCGATGTTTACATTGTTGTCTGTCTACGAAGGAAGTTTTCCTGGTAATATGCAATAACCATTTGATTTTAAAGCATGAAATTAACTTATTTGACTTGTAGTCTTCCACAGTTGCAAAGTATTTACAAGTTACGTAAACGAAAATATATCTGAGTATTTATTCATGAATTCAATAAAATTGAACATTATTTACGTAGCACTTTTTCATTAAATATACCTTATACAGTTTATGTAAATCTAATTTCATGTCGGCTCATTTTCGAACTGACGAAAATATACCAGAAGATTTAAAATATTGTTTGAATTTAAGTAAAAAAAAAACTGAGTTTCTTGGACAATGGATGTAAGTATTCACTCGCTTGAACCTTATTTATATTTTTAAATGTTTAACTCACGTAGCAGAACCTAGAGGAAGGAAATTCCCTACATTGGAAATTCTGTGACTTTTGTTCTCTGATAAATGTAAGGTAGTCGAGGAAATATAAACACGGCTTTTAAATCTGACACAGCATCTTTGACTCTTTGTAACGAGGTCATGTTCTGTGCTTATGTGAAGGTTTTACAGATAAAATCACCAGGCAAAAATCAACCATTAAACTAGCTCAATCAGAAACCTAAGTACAGGAATTAGACCCGATAACCCACAATGGACACTAAGTGAATCATTCTTAACAACCAGTGAAGATATTCATTCCAGAAACATCAGTTTTGCTTCTTCTAATCATACACTAAACAAACTTGATCGGTGTATTTCAAGAATTACAAAAACTGCTGTACTAGGAAAGATTTAGAGACGCAAGTTTATCAATTCAGGTAAAATTCAAAATGGATGCAGTATGCTAGAATAATAAAAAAATCTCACTAGACCATATTCTAAGAATTCTATACAGACAGGTGGGTAGTTGCTTGCTTGACGGATAAATTTTTTAATAGGTAATAATTACTCAATATTCGAGACCTCAACTAGAGTCGGAGAAGTACCTGCCGTACCTACAGTTCTTCCTCTGATCGTCTTCCTCCACCTCCTCTTCCACCTCTTGAAGCATTTCCACATCGCATCTTATTAGATAATTAAAGCATTAACGCACTTGCATTCACATAATATTCATAAACTAATCGTATATGCATGAAACATCAGAGGACAATCATCTCAGAGAAATATCTTCTGAAAATTGGGTCTCATCCCGCCACCCAATGGAAATCGTTTACGAAGACCCTTTGCCAAAAGCCAGAGCTTTCAGCCAATGAAAGAGGGCGATAGAAACCTTGAGTATTGTGGAGGCCTCTGATTGGCTACAGCAATTCCTATTCTGACCTGTCGTCGGACAGCTCAGTGTAGTTCCAAACCAAACACGGAGGTGAATAGAAGTATTTATAAACAAAGGATTTCGAAATGCAGAAAAATATCCTGGTAAGAATGAGGTGGTTTTTCTTATATTCTTAGTGTATTTTTTTTTTACCTCGTAAGAACCCTAGGTTGGAAAAAACACTGGTAATCTAAAAAGTGTCTATTGAAAGAAGTACTGGGATCGCGGAATCTATGATTTATTTTCGAATGAGTTTTTTGTAGACTGTGAGGTCATTCGAAGTCGAATGGACGCTGTGTAATTTTTTAAAACCCGAATTTCCACATTTCTGTGCAAATTAGGCTGCTTTGAAAAGTATTTGTGGTTAAGGGTCCATTGAAGAGTTTTTATCGTAAGTGAAAAAATGTGCTGAAGGGATTATGAGGCCCGATGGTCACATCTGGGCTCTTTAACCAAAGACGACTTTCTTCTAAGGTGGTCTCTAGGTCTTGGGTAATGTGGCCAAGCGCTAGCTATTTCGAATTTTGGCTCTCTAAATCCCTAAGTTAAAAAGTGTGGTAAGTGAAGTTGAAAATGATTCTCTGAGTAAAATCAAATTCAAGTTAAGGGATCCGTTTAACCACTCCGGAGATGCTACGGACCTGAAGTGTTAACATTGATGTTTCATAATCCTTGGAAAATTAGAGGGTTTTTTTTACCGTTTATTTGTGCAGCATTGGTAATCAACGGCCAAGTACTTGCTGAATCAACATCACGAATTCGTAACTGGATTCATCAACAGAGCTATAATTAATGCAACAATTACTTGATTACCTGTTGAATAACAACCACTCATGAGGAACATACTGTTTCAATTAAGGGAACAACCGTCATTACAGGTCAATGTTTTTGTTTATATGGTGTTTTTACGTTGCATGGAACCAGTGGTTATTCAGCAACGGGACCAACGGCTTTACGTGACTTCCGAACCACGTCGAGAGTGAACTTCTATCACCAGAAATACACATCTCTCACTCCTCAATGGAATGGCCGAGAATCGAACCCGCGACCACCGTGGTGGGACGCCAAAACCATACCAATCACGCCACTGAGGCGCTTTTACAGGTCAAATGGTCGACGAGAGTTTATAGTAAAACCCAATTATTTCTCAAATCATTCAAAAGAAGGACTAATTTCAGGCTAGGGACAGATAATTTAGACGTGTGTCATAATATCACGATGTTTTTAAGAAGTGGCTATCCAGAGCCCTAAAGGAAACATACAAATTGTTGAATTTTGCACCATTGTCTCATTGGATAGGACCCATGGATGCTAAGAGATAGGTGTGGGTAAGTTTTAAACATCCACTAGCAGGCACGTTGACCACGGGCATTTTAGCATTTGTGCAGCTCAGTATCTTTTATCAGAAGCGAAGGGAAAGCTTTGCAATTGAAATTTTGTGTTAAGTCGTCTGCTGCTTCGTTTGACAGATCGAAGCGTCAGCCACGCCCCCCTATTATTTCAGTTGCCGGAGTTTTGCTGATAAAAATCAAGGATCCCCTTGATTCTAACAGAGATTAGGTTTGGGTTTATGTAGCCAGAGTTTGTAACTCTCTCTCTCTCTCTCTCTCTCTCTCTCTCTCTCTCTCTCTCTCTCTCTCTCTCTTCTCTCTCTCTCTCTCTCTCTCTCTCTCTCTCCTTGCACGTTTAACGGCAATGATGCCTCACTGCTGGGGTGTCATCACAGCGACAAATTATTGCAGAAGGGTTTTGTTTAGCCAGCAATGAGCGCCGTTCCTTTGCCCATTGGCCCTTCTTAAAACTCCGTGAAACAGGTTTCCATTTGCAGTTCGTCTTCCGGAAGATCCCTCAAATGAACATTGACAATTTCACCTTGCACAAAATCGGTTTATTGATGATCTAATAGCTTCTTTCTCGTTTTGCTTGATATTCTTTTGTGTCTCAGGATATCAGAATTTTTCTTTTTCTATCGATGTTCTTGCTATCGTTCCGTTTGACTTCGCTTTGGTTTATCTCGCTTTCCTCCAGCTCCTCTCATTTCCGCTTCCAGAACTCCTTCGTGTATCTAGTCTCCCTTTATTTCTCGTGTCCTTTTATCTCTTCTCTGCAGACCTTCATGCATCCTTTTTCTGCTTTCTCTCAGCCTTTCTGTCAGCCCTCCTCCTCCTCTTCAGTATCTACAACTAATGCAATCTGAATTTCTTCTTAGTACCTATAAGAACGTTCTTTTTGACCTCTCGCTTCCTGGAGCCTCCTGTCCTCTGTGTTTTCTAAGTGAGCAATTATGCCGTGTTTGGCTTCTCAGGATTCTTTTTTAACTTCTCCAGAAGTATTCCGTCCTGCACCTGCAAAAGTAGCCTATCTCTTCCACCTGCTTCAGAAATTTTTCTTAACACTCTCTCTCGCTCTCTCTCTCCCTCATCTCTTCTTGCGCTTTTAACGGCAATGATGCCTCACTGCTGTGGGTGTCATCACAGGGCCAAATCATTGTAGAGGGAATATGTTTAGCCAGCAATGAGCGCCTTGCCTCTGCTCATTGGCACTGCTCACCAAAAAAAAAACTGTAGTTCTTGAAGTTTTGTATCGCCCCAACTCTGAATTTATATATATTCAGAATTTCTGAATATATATAGATTTAGAATTTCCTGACATGGTGTTATAGCTCCAACTCTGAATTTATATATATTCAGAATTTCTGAATATATATAAATTGAGAATTTCCTGACATGGTGTTACATGCTTTTCTACTTGTACTATGATGTTTTCACATTTTGGAGGGTTCCTTATATGTACCAGACATTAGGTTTCCTCCAAAAAAATTTTTTTTTTCTTTGTTGTGTTTGGTGGCAGACTCTCTCGTGGAGGGTGAGTAAAGGAGCTTGAAGCGGAAGGTTGGTTTGAGAATCTGCCGGAGGCTTCGACTCGTCTCTTCTCGATCTCGAAATCTTCCTCCTTCCTTGGAGACAACCTGAGACAAGGTGTTCGTTCGTTCGTCCTCTTCCATGCGTGTCTTGAAGGGCGCTTTCCCATTGGGATTCTTGAGGACTTCGGAAGTCTTTCATCCTCTTGAGTACCGCCACTTTAAGGTCACACTGAATTAGATGCTTTTCCTTCGTGAGGTCTTCCACTTCCTTCAGCAGGCGCTAGAACCTGAGCTCGAGGTCTTTCCTCTCCGGTTCTCGCTGCCTCGGTAGCATCATTTTGTTCCTGGATGAGCCTCGACCAATTTCCTTTGTGTTGTACTTCATCTGGTGATTTTCTTGTGTGATCTTGAGGATCTTGTTTTCCAACTGTTGTTTCTCCCTCTATATCGTTCTCCTTTTTCAGAAACAACGTTTCAGCATCGAGCGAGTGGGCTCTCTCTCGCCAGGCCTGCTGTTGCAACGCCTTCATAGTAGCCGACCTCTGCTGGAACTGACGATTTATTATGTCAAGTTCACCTGCTGGATGGTGTCTCGCAAGGATCAATTCTCTCGTTCAGTTCCTTCTCTTTGGGCTCTTCAGCTCCATCATCAGAGATCTACATCCTCACCCGTGAATAGGCCGCTACAGGAAACAAGTTGACTATTCCTGCGTCAGACTTCTCTCAGTAAATCGCTGGGCATGTGGACAACAACGTCCGAACAACAGCTGCTGCCGAGGCCAGACAAGGCCATATTTTCTTCAAACTGGAATCCGTCTCTGCAGAGGCCATACCCAGTTCTTATACACACTCCTCTTTCTCGATTTTTCATTGAGTTTCTTTATATCACGAGAGATATTTCGATTTTTCAAAATATATTAGGAAGTATTTTGAAAGATTTGGATAATGCCTTGGGTCTCTTGGTGTTATAATTGCTGAAATAATCTCTCTCTCTCTCTCTCTCTCTCATCCTGCCCCGAATGTCGGAAATTCTTCATTTTTTCCTTTATTTACGTTGAAGGCTTTGCAGTAACAAGCCTAATCTTAGAGTATTAAGGAATAGAGCGAGAGAGATGGATTGTATTTTAGCGCAGAAAAACAGTGTATTGGTATATATGTGAAATCACTCCGTTTGGACCAGGAACTCTAATGTTTTTACCATAACGTTTTTTCGTGTTCAATGCCATCAATTAGGGATTTGTTTATTATTCTCCCCATCTATATAATTATACTTGAAGATGTTCAAATAGCTTTTATGTCATGGTTAAGATACCTTGATTTAGTTCTGTAAAGTACATGCAGTGTCGTTTCCCCTGAATCACAACTGTACAAATATGAATTCTTGCAGATTGTAAGAACGATAGCAAGAACATCGATAGAAAAAGAAAAATTCTGATTTCCTGAGAGACAAAAGAAGATCACGCAAAGCGAGAAAGAAGCTATTAGAAGATCATCAATAAACCGATTTTGTGCAAGGTGAAATTGTCAATATTCATTTGAAGGATCTTCCGGAAGACGAACTACAAATGGAAACCTGTTTCAAGGAATTCTAAGAAGTGCCAATGAGCAGAGGAACGGCGCTCATTGCTGGCTAAACAAAACCTTTTTGCAATGTTTTGGCCCGGTGAACGAAACCCACCCCCAGCAGTGAGGCATCATTACGTTAAACGTGCAAGGAGAGAGAGAGAGAGAGAGAGAGAGAGAGAGAGAGAGAGAGAGAGAGAGTGTGTTAAGAAAAAATTTCATGAAGCAGGTGGAAGAGATAGGACTACTTTTTGCAGGTGCAGGGACGAATACTTCATCTGGTAGGAGTTTAAAAAAGAATTCCTGACGAAACGCCAAAAAACTCGGCAATTAATTGCTCACGTTAGAAAACGCAGAGGACAGGAGGCTCCAGGAAGCGAGAGGTCAAAAGAACGTTCTTATAGGTACTACGAAGAAATTCAGATTGCATTAGTTGTAGCTACTGAAGAGGAGGAGGAGGGCTGACAGAAAGGCTGAGAGAAAGCAGAAAAAGGATGCATGAAGGTCTGCAGAGAAGAGATACAAGGAGACGAGAAATAAAGGAAGACTAGATACACGAAGGAGTTCTGGAAGCGGAAATGGAGTAGCTGGAGGAAAGCGAGATAAACCAAAGAGAAGTCAAACGGAACGATAGCAGAACATCAATAGAAAAAGAAAAATTCTGATTTCCTGAGAGACAAAAGAAGATCAAGCAAAGCGAGAAAGAAGCTATTAGAAGATCATCAATAAACCGATTTTGTGCAAGGTGAAATTGTCAATATTCATTTGAAGGATCTTCCGGAAGACGAACTACAAATGGAAACTGTTTCAAGGAATTCTAAGAAGTGCCAATGAGCAGAGGAACGGCGCTCATTGCTGGCTAAACAAACCCTTTTGCAATGTTTTGGCCCTGTGACGACACCCCAGCAGTGAGGCATCATTGCCGTTAAACGTGCAAGGAGAGAGAGAGAGAGAGAGAGAGAGAGAGAGAGAGAGAGAGAGAGAGAATACAGCTGCTATAGATAATGAAAATGGACATCTCCGTCGAAATATTATATAATGAAATGATAGTCTTTTAACTTCTTTCCAATAAGTATTTAAGGCTTTTTTATATATAGAAAAAATATAACGATTTACAACAACACGATGTGATAAGATTTCCTAATAATTAATTTCCGAATATATACGATAATATTTCTTTAAAGCATAAGGTCTCAAAACATATCCATTAGATTAATAACTAAACAGGAATAAAGCTTTCAGTCCCCTCTCTCTCCTCTCTCTCTCTTCTCTTATTCTTTTTCTCTTTTGGTCCAAAATATATTTCCTTCTTATTGCAATTTCTACCTGGTTACCGCAATTTCCCCTCCTCCCTCCCTATTCAAACCGTCTAACTATGTAACTGGTTGTTTGAACCGTGGGCCACCTTTCAGGGCAAAGAGGGCATATCTCTTCCCAGCCAGGTTTGGCTGGAGACGCGCGGTTTTGTCGCTGCCTTTACTTTTCCGAGAGTTTTTCTAGTTACCACAGGAGAGAGATAGAGAGAGAGAGAAGAGAGAGAAATAACAGGGTGAGGCGTGGACTGCCACTATGATCTTGTCAAACGACGCAACAGACTGCTTGACAAAATTTCAATTGGAAAGCTTTCCCTTCCCTTCTGATAAAAAAGATACTGAGCTGCACAAATGCTAAAATGCCCGTGGTCAACGTGCCTGCTAGTGGGTGATTAAACTTACCCACACCTATCACTTAGCATCCATGGGTCCTATCCAACGAGACAATGGTGCAAAATTCGACAATTTGTATGTTTCCTTTAGGGCTCTGGATAGCCACTTCTTAAAAACGTCGTGATATTATGACAAACTTCTAAATTATCAGTTATAAACTGTCCCGAGCCTGAAATTAGTGATTCCTTTGTATGATTTGAGAAATAATTGGGTTTTACTATAAACTGTCGTCGACCATTTGACCTGTAAAAGCGCCTCAATGGCGTAGTTGGTATGGTGTTGGCGTCCCACCACGGTGGTCGGGGGTTCGATTCTCGGCCACTTCATTGAGGAGTGAGAGATGTGTATTTCTGGTGATAGAAGATCACTCTCGACGTGGTTCGGAAGTCACGTAAAGCCGTTGGTCCCGTTGCTGAATAACCATTGGTTCCATGCAACGTAGAAACACCATACAAACAAAAAAATTTGACCTGTAATGACGGTTGTTCTCTTAATTGAAACAGTATGTTGCTGATGAGTGGTTGTTATTCAACAGGTAATCAAGTAATTGTTGCATTAATTATACCTCTGTTGATGAATCAAGTTACGAATTCGTGATGTTGATGCAGCAAGTACTTGGCCGTTGATTACCAATATTGCACAAATAAACAGTAAAAAAAACCCTCTAATTTTCCCAGGATTATGAGACATCAATGTAAACACTTCAGGTCCGTAGCATCTCTGGAGTAGCTAAACGGATCCCTTAACTTGAATTTGATTTTACTCAGAGAATCATTTTCAACTGCACTTACCACACTTATTAACTTAGGGATTTAGAGAGCCAAAATTCGAAATAGCTGGCTCCTGCCCACATTACCCGAGACCCAGAGAGCACCTTAGAAGAAGGTCGTCTTGGGTTAAAGAGCCCAGATGTGAACATCGGGCCTTATAATCCTTTCAGCACATTTTTTCACTTACGATAAAAACTCTTCAAATGGACCCTAAACCACAAATACTTTTCAACGCAGCCTAATTTGCACAGAAATATGGAAATTCGGGTTTTAAAAAATTACACAGCGTCCATTCGACTTCGAAAGACCTCACAGTCTACAAAAAACTCTTTCGGAAATAAATCATTGATTCCGCGATCCCAGTACTTCTTTCAATAGACACTTTTTAGATTACCAGTGTTTTTTCCAACCTAGGGCTCTTACGAGGTAAAAAAAAATACACTAAGAATATAAGAAAAACCACCTCATTCTTACCAGGATCCTTTGCTGCATTTCGAAATCTCTTGTTTACAAATACTCCTATTCACCTCCGTGTTTGGTTTGGAACTACACTGAGTTATCCGACGACAGGTCAGAATAGGAATTGCTGTAGCCAATCAGAGGCCTCCACAATACTCAAGGTTTCTATCGCCCTCTTTCATTGGCTGAAAGCTCTGGCTTTTGGCAAAGGGTCTTCGTAAAAGATTCTTCATTGGTAGGAGGGACGAGACCCAATTTTCAGAAGATATTTCTTTGAGATGATTGTCCCCTGATGCTTTATGCATATACGATTAGTTTATGAACATTATGTGAATGCAAGTGTATTAATGGTTTAATTGTCTAATAAGATGCGATGTGGAAATGCTTCAAGAGGTGGAAGCGGAGGTGGAGGAAGACGGTGAAGAGGAAGAACTGAAGGTACGGCAGGTACTTCTCCGACTCTAGTTGAGGTCTCGAATATTGAGTAATTATTACCTATTAAAAAATTATCCGTCAAGCAAGCACCTACACACCTTTCTGTATAGAATTCTTAGAATATGGTCTTGTTGATTTTTATTTTTTTTATTATTCTTAGAGCATACTGCACCCCTTCGAATTTTACCATGAATTGACAAACTTGCGTCTCTAAATCTTTCCTAGTACAGCAGTTTTTGTAATTCTTGAAATACATCGATCAAGTTTTAGTGTATGAATCGAAGAAGCAAAACTGATGTTTCTGGAATGAATATCTTCACTGGTTGTTAAGAATGATTCACTTAGTGTCCATTGTGGGTAATCGGGTCTAATTCCTGTAATTAGGGTTTCTGATTGAGCTAGTTTAATGGTTAATTTCTGCCTGTGATTTTACTGTAAAACCCTCACATGAGCACAGAACATGACCTCGTTACAAGAGTCAGATGCTGTGTCAGATTTAAAAGCCGTGTTTATATTTCCTCGACTACCTCACATTTATCAGAGAACAAAAGTCACAGAATTTCCAATGTAGGGAATTTCCTTTCTCTAGGTTCTGCTACGTGATTTAAACATTTAAAAGTATAACTAAGGTTCAAGCGAGTGAATACTTACATCCATTGTCCAAGAAACTCAGTTGTTTAAAATTTAAATTCAAACAATTTTCTTAAATCTTCTGATATATTTTCGTCGGTTCGAAAATGAACCGACATGAAATTAGATTTACATAAACTGTAGAAGGTATATTTAATGAAAAAGTGCTACGTAAATAATGTTCAATTTTATTGAATTCATGAATATAAATACTCAGATATATTTTCGTTTACATAACTCGTAAATATTTTGCAACTGTGGAAGACTACAAGTCAAATAAGTTAATTTCAAGCTTTGAAATCAAATGGTTATTGCATATTACCAGGAAAACTTCCTTCGTAGACAGACAACAACGTAAACATCGGATATATTACACGCGACACAGTTCAACACAAAATCCCCATTTTGGATAACAACTTTAACAAAGATCAATCATAAATCGTAGAAAACTCAGTGAAGTTGGTAAGACATCCCCTGATTTCAGGTCACCTTCGCAAAATCATTTCATCTCTATTAAAAGATTTTCCTTGGCAATGTCTTTAGTTTCAAAGAGCCAGGGGACCTGAATCTCAATTTAAATACAATTATTATTATTATTATTATTATTATTATTATTATTATTATTATTATTATTATTATTATTATTATTATTATTATTATTATTATTATTATTATTATTTTATTATTATTATTATTATTCAGATGATGATCCCTATTCATATGAAACAAGCCCACAAAAGGGGCCACTGACTTGGAATACTTTATGCTTCCAAAGACTAAAGTCCATCACAGCCTCAAGAGGTAAGATTGTTACTCGAAGGTGATTCCAGCAGCTCTCTGTTCCTCGGCGATCCTCAGGAGTTCGATGACGTGGGCGGGAGTTGGGTGGGGGGTGGGCAGGAAGGGGGACTCGGCACGGAAGCCATTTTCGTCAGCCACGTACCTCACCTCGACGAAGCCGCTGCCGTCGTCGAGTGGGAACCTGGAAGTGAAAATGATGTTGGGATGAATTTATGGAAACGAGGATGATGTTGGGATGAATCTAAATGATTCAGAAATTGCTTTTTCATTTTTCAAAAAATTCTAATGTACGTTTATAAGAATGGAGTTTATTATATTGTTGATGCATTCCATATATTTATCTCACACAAACAATGCTCATTGTTAGGTTAAGTTTAAACGCTTATCAAACCTGCATTGTCAAATGATATCTTAATGCGCGTTCATAAGAACGGAATTCATTACATTGTTGATTTATATGATATATTGACATCACAAAAACAATGCTCATAGATGCAATGCCATAAAAAATAAATAAATAAATAAAACGAATGACTAATACAATTATAAAATCCATCTCATCATTATTTCCGAAGCTTCTGATAGACCTTACAATTCTTTGAAAAAATTTGAATAAAAAAAAATAAATGGCATCAAATCCCTACCTGTAGGATCCCTCGATGTTGGACTGCCCCTGGAAGCCCTGCACGCCGGAGGCCTGGGCGGCGATGCCGTTGTCGGCCTCGAAGACGTAGCTGAAAGTCCCGTCGCCGTTATCGGTTCGTTCGTCCCTCGTGATGGCCACGGGATTCGGGAGCAGCTGTTGTGGGGCGGCCAGAGACACGCAGGCCAGGCAGGCAATGACGGCCTGCAGATCAATTGAGTAAAGACAAGAGGGGATGAAAAGGATTTCCAGTTGAAGGAAATTGTATGACTGATTTGTATGAAGGCGAAGGAGATTAAATGATCGAAGGAAATGCACGATTGATTCTAATGATTGAAGGAAAGGCATAATTCAATCTAGTGATGATTGAGGGAAATGCATGATTGATTCTAATGATTGAAGGAAAGGCATAATTCATTCTAGTGATGATTGAAGGAAAGATATAATTAACTTTAATAACGATTGAAAGAAATGTATGACTGATCTGAATGAAGGAGAGGAAGATTTAATGATCGAAGGAAATGCACGACTGATTTTAACGATGACTGAAGGAAATGTCTGACTGATTTGAATGAAGACGAAAGATGTTTGATGACTGAAGGAAATGTATGATTGAACGATTTTCTGTTTATCTAGCGTTGCAAATGAGAGTGTTATCGATCATGGGAAATGTTGAATATCACATTTTGATTCTCGCAAAAATTTTGAGACGGGTTCCAACGGAGGGATAAAGGACATTTATACCTCAACATTTTTTGAAAGTAATGACAAAGCATTTTATTACACCTGCCCTCCTAAGAAAAACAATGAACAATTATTTTACGATTTCAAAAAGGATTCGTTGAGGAAAACATTAAAGCTACTTTGAAAAGTAATACACACACATATATATAGTATATATATATGATATATATATAATATTATATATATATATATTATAATATATATATATAATATATATTATATACATATATATATACTCAGTAATTAAAAAAGGGATAAATTTGCTAAGAGAAAAACCTACATTGAATAAAAAAAACTGTATTCTTAGAAAGCATAAGTACACAAACTTTAGAATATCGTGAAGAATCCTGAGACAACTTTGAGAAAATTAGGAAAAAAAAAAAAAAGCAAATGAATAAAAACTCTAAAATGGAAAATAAAATCAGCCAAGGCCTAGTCTCAATACAGAAGGTGGAAAACAACCAATCTGCAGGAACTATACAGAAAAAAAACTCACGAGCTTCATGGTGATGTTTGTCGTAGGAGCTGTCGAGTTCCACTGGTGGTGAAAGGCCAGGGATCCAATATTTATACCCATCCAGAACCTCTTCCTCCTCCTGCTTCTCCTCTCCTTTCCTTTATCTTTCTCCTCATCATGTGGCAGGATAAACAAGGCCACCGCTACTTATCCTTTTTAATTTCGGTTATGAATGTTTTAAAAGGTGTTTTGGTGAAGCTGCTACCCGTAGAGTATTACTGTAGGTTCTTTGTAGAGTCCTTTCGGCCTCTAGCTGCAACCCCTTTCATTTTGTTCACTGTAGATCCGTCCATACTCCTTTTCTTCAAACTTACTTTCTTCAACTCTCTCCCAAATATTGCTTTGTAGTTTATCTGAGAGGTTTTCCTCCTGTTACACCTTTCAAGCCTTTCATTCTCAATTTTCCCTTTCAGGGCTGAATGACCTCATCGTAGGTCCCAGTACTTGGTCTTCGGCCTGAATGTTATATTCCATTTCAATTTATCCAATATCTAAAATCTCGAATGTTTGAATTGGTAGCAGTGACGATTCATAAAAAAAATGACCTTAAATGATGATACAAACTCCGGCATTAAAAACTACACGATTTTTCTAAAAGTTTAACAATTCACGGAATTCATAAAAGTCATTAAAGAAAAATTGAACTTAACTGATGATACAAACTCCGGCATTAAAAACTACACAATTTTTTTCTGAAAGTTTAATGTTTTAGTGAAATTCAGACATTTCAAATCTATCCAAAATCTCGAATATTGTGAATTGGTAGTAGTGACAATTCATTAAAAAAATTGACTTCAATAATGAGAAAAATACCAGCATTTAAAAATACCAGTTTTTTTCTGAAAGTTTGCATCACCGCAAAGATCATTTTGATGTTGGTGGAACATTCGAACAAGCATTGAATTACTTGAAGGAATTAGAGAGTGAAAATCGTAGATTCTGGACTCTTCGTAAAACGAAACTAGGCAGTAAATGAATGGGATGATATGAGTAGCAATGTACTTCATTCCGTTCAGTTCCTCGTTGGAAGAGCGATTTTCGCGCGCGATTACCAATCCTGTGGTCCGAAGTTCGATTCTCGGTGCGGCCAACGTGGAATCAGAGCAATGTATATCTGGTGATAAAAATTCATTTCTCGATATAATAAGCCGTAGGTCCCGTTGCTAGGTGACCAATTGGTTCCTAGCCACGTAAAACATATCTAATCCTTCGGGCCAGCCCTAAGAGAGCTGTTAATCAGCTCAGTGGTCTGGTAAAACTAAGATATGTGTAATGGGGAGATTCCCGCATTACATTAGGTAAGCGTGTAGCACGAACGGAAGGCAAACCAACACACAGCATTACACACAGCCTCTCTCTCTCTCTCTCTGTAGCAATCTCTCTCTCTCCACTCTCCACCTCTTTCTCTCCATTCTAACAGGTAACGAAAATGAGAGAGTCGCATCATAACATTAACATTTATTACCAATGAATAAATAACTAATCAATCAAGTAATCAAGTCTTACAGACTAACTCAAAAGCCCCGAACAGTAAAATGTCTAATAGTAATGGTAGTCAACATTAGTCACCAAAAGTCTACACCCCTCTGGGAACTATCTGTCCCTCCATTGCCAGTTCTGCCAGAACCGTCTGTTTCAAAGACACAGAACACATCCCGGTAAGTACACACACAAGATTAACAATCATAGGTTAAATATTGGATATTCTTAAAAATGTCAAACAGACAACAAGCCGCTCTTTGGCTAAAGTAATCTTAACACTCCCCCAAGCAACTGGACCACTATAAACACAGTTAATAAAAAACTCCCGGTGAACGCCACGGCATCTTGCCTCTCTCTTGAAGACGCCTCTATCAAAATCCCTCCATAGACTTGTGTCTGAAACTATTAAAGGGAAGAGGCGCACACGCACATATGAACACACAGTTCGTTAGCGCCTCACAATTCTGGCTGCAACCAGTTTCACAAAGGCACTTTGAGAAGAGTTAATAAACTCAGTACATTGACTTGCCTAACTAAGCATTTTTATCTCACGCCATCTATAGAAACTCATTGTTCAGCTACTCTCAGGTCGTTGCTTCTCACTGTTCTCCACATTCCATAGGCAATATATTATTAATCAAAAACCCTAGGCCTACATATGCTTAACTTTTTTTAACTTCATTCTGCTCTCAAACCGTTGTTAGCAGAAGGATGAAACAATAGATACCACTTAAGTGTATATGACTGAGCTAAACTTTCAGTTAGTATCATTCAAACGACAGATCATTCAACTATAACTTACTTTTTCTCTCCATTCCCCATCTTCTATTGTATCGCCCATCTTTCATTGCACCCTCCCCATTTTCTACCCCATCCATCATCTGCCCCATCACGTTCCCCATGTTTTACTACACCCGACATCTCATCACCCATCTTCCATCCTTTGGGTTGCAAACTTCCTGAATATCAGCGTGGCCGACCTGCTGTATTTATTAATGAAATAGACTCATTTATATATTCTCATTTAAATATATTCATTTATGCATTCATTCGTTTGTTTAATTACATACCTCAACGAGCTAGAATATATTTAGGATATATAATTATCATTCTCTGCTTCAAGTAAAAACATTCGTTCAACGTAAAACATTCAAATAACTGCCGTTATCAATGTACCACTTTGAATATTATTCAACAATGATGAAAATGATAAATAATAAGCGTTTGTTTCCTATATTTTCAAACTGTCCTGATAACCATTGTATATTTCTCCATAGCAAGACGAAATTCTAACTTTTTTGTTGGCATTATTGCATATATGTATCTATTATAAAATCCACGTAAGAAGGCGAATGAAAAACGGGACTTGGAACAAGTACTCTCGTAGTGTATTCTACATTTGCAAGTTCACACTAAGTAAAAGCATAGTTTACAGAGCTTTATATACAAAAATTAAGTAGAGGTCGGCGGAGTAACAGTTTCTTGATTCAGGCAATATGTTCTCCTTTAAGAAACGCATAATACGAAATGCTCGCACAATCATACTTATTCCACAAGGGGAAGCAGAAGGCTAAATTCACTTTCTATAAGTGGGCAGGTATAGTCACGCTGTCCCCCCCACCCCCCTCCCTCTGTTACCTCGTCCAGGTAATGAGACCCGCATTTGAAATCTCCAAACCACAATCTTCATGACGTGTCCCTTCTATAGATCAGCTTTACCAGGACTCCTTATTTCACTCTCCCTTTTTCGCAGAACGAGTTCGCGGCCGGGTGACCGAACCGGTAAGGCTAGGCCAGGGCACCACTTTTAAAAGTCTTAGCGGGTCCTGGGCTGGGCTTTGGCGGGTATCGGATGTCGTAAAATTTAAGAAGATTCACAGCTTAAAAAATAGAAGAAGGGATGGACCGTTGAAGGACAAACGTGTACCGTTAGTTCATCCGACGTAAAACTCCCTTCAAAATTGTTATTTATTTATTTTTTTTTTGTCCCTGATCAACTTGGTAACAAGTTTCGTACTGAGAATAACATGGCGCCGAGTTTCGAAAATTTGAAAGAATTTATTTTTTCATTAGGGCCTGACCAATCTGTAAAGATCTTTCTTTCTACATAATACATTATTTTCAATAATGATTTTGCACTGCTTTGTGCCGCAATACAAAATAGAAAATATTTCTCTCAACTAATTATTAGAACTGCGTTTTTATAATGCAACTTTTCGATAAGTAGAAAACAGTGTAGTGATCTTTTTACCATAATTATCTATACTATATATGTATATACTGTAATTTTGATAGCATTTTCATTTAGCTTTTTGATTTATTCAGCAAGATTTTATTCCATCACAAAATAAAATATGCTATTGTTCATATTTTATTTTTCAAGCAAAATGTATGTACCGAAAAATATGAAAACCATACAAACTGCTTTAGGTGTAGTTCTGTATCATAAATTCTGTATCTTAAATAGTGAAAGGTTGTAAAAAAATAATGAGGGCTTAAATTCTCTCACAATTCAATATTTTTTTTGTCTGTAATGGAGATTTAATTGATATTCAAAATCTTCAATTTTGAAATTTGAGAAATAATTTCACCCTAGGGATAAGCCGCCATATTTTAATTTTATTCTCTTCTTATATAAATTTGGGCTAAATGATGGTATTAGGATGCCTCCCCATTCGCCCCTATACGCTGAATTTCATTGATATGTCAGTGACGTCACCCGTTGATTAACAGCAGATATCTGCAGCTTGCTTCAAACAATTCGAGCTATAATAATCCACCGTGGAACTCTGTCCTTTCCTAATTTTATAAAACGCTTTCCATGCACAGATCTTAGACATTTCTGTAAATCTCCCAAGTACGACACGACACCACCTGAACTCAAAATGCGACAGCGTTTCCCAATGCCTCCCACACCCAACGCCAAGGAACCTCAACCCTCATTAAATGCATCTATACCAACTGTTCTTAATATATGACTAACAACATCCAAGAAGGGTTGAGAAAGGAAAGCCGGGTGGTGACGCCGCTGTTTCTAACTGTATTCTGTTTAAATTCTTACAACAAACGATAACAAAAAGTCATCGGAAAATCTTACAGGATCACAAAACAGTAACAATCACTTATCCTCAAATTTCTTACTCAACAATTACAAAGGCAAATGACTCAAAATTAAAGCAATACAATACAATTAATAATAATGCAGTGTTTCAATAAACCTAAATTATTTAATAAAACTCATAATTCAAATGACAATAAAGAAAACGTTGAAACAGCAAATTAAATGGCATACTCAACTAAATAAACAAGTAAAGCCTTTCACAAAGTTAATTCCAACATTCTCCCCACCATAGGAGCCATAACTCCTATCAAGAAAACATAATAATGAACAAGGTACAGTCCAATAACATTCAGTAAGTTACACTGGAATTTGTCTCAAATAGGAAGTTAAAATTTAACAGTAATTTCAATAGATTCTGTAGCAGTAACTCAAACTGATGTTTGCTGAGACAAAAATAAACAATAAATTAAGATAAATGTTATTCATAGCAAAATGGACTTACAAATCTTGAATAAACATGTGAATCTAGATACAAACCTATATGCTCACAAATCTAGTTTCTTAGGGACCTTAGTTATCCTGCCCGATCGGGTGCGATTCTCAACAGAGTACTCAAGAGGGAATACAGACTTAGATTTCTCAAGAGGGGATTCAGGCATGGATTCATTTATGGTTTCTGTTATAGCTTCAGAGTCAAAACTTGAAATTTCCAAATAATGTAATCTTTGTATAGGCCTGGTAATTACCCCTTTGGAAGTTTTTACATTTACACTTCTAATAAGTCCATCTTTGCCTGGAAATACATCAACTATCACACCCAAGGGCCAATGCAGTCTGGACAAATTATCTTCCTTCACTAACACTAAATCGCCCTTTTTCAGGTCACAATTTGGAGTGAAACCCTTAACAACACAAGGTAAATTCCTGATATAATCATTGCTCCACACAGTCCAAAACTTATTTAAGATATGCCTTCTTAAGATTTCTCTATCACTTAAATCCTTAGCTGAAATACAAGAAGGGTCAGTGTTCACCGGAGTTTGAAAACCTGTACTTCTCCCAATAAGAAAATGAGAGGGAGATAAAGGGACAGGGGCATCAGGTTCTTCACTAACAAAAGTCAAAGGCCTGGAATTTACACATGCCTCAACTTCATGTAAGGTCGTTTCTAATTCACACCTGGAAATATAATTACCACCTAAAGTTTTTCGAACAGCAGACTTTACTGATCTTATTAAACGTTCCCACCAACCTCCCCACCAAGGATACCTTGGAACTATAAATCTCCAGTGGGGAGACAGGTGTCCATAAGCCTTTTGCAATTCACTGACACATGCAACAAAGGTCTTAGCATTATCGGAGTACAGCACTGATGGAAGGCCCCTACGAGCAATAAATCTGCGAATTGCAAGCATACAGTCAAAGACACTCATGGAGTCAGTAAGCTCTACATGTATGGCGCGGACTACAGCACACGTGGAAAACAAAATATAAAACTTTTTCGATGCAAAATCAGCACAAAATATAGGACCAGCAAAGTCGAGACCAGTTACAGTAAATGGTGGTGCAGCCTTCACCCTTAATTCTGGTAAAGGAGCTACAGGTTGACTGCAAGCCCTTGAATCATGTCTTTGACATCTAACACATTTCTTGCTGACAGACTTGGCTAATACTCTAATTCCTGTTACCCAAAAACTACTTCTTAAGGAAGACATAATGGAAGAAACACCTGCATGTTTAAGAAATATATGTTGAAAGCTGACAAGTAGTTTAGCAAAGTGACGTTTGGGTATTATTACTGGGTGTTTACTTTCATAGGTTAAATCTGCATGCTCAAGCCTACCCTTAATTCTCAATAAACCTTGCTCATCTAGAAAAGGATCCAATTTACACAAACTTGACCCCTTTGAAATAGGTTTTTTTCTCAATAAAGCATTAACTTCCGAGGGATAGACTTCTCTCTGTACACAATAAATCATTTTAGTTTTTGGCCTTCTCTAATTCATCTGAAGTCAATGGGCCAGAAGTTCCCAAACATTTAATTACATGCATTTTACAGTTATGTACAAATCTCAAAACCCAAGCCATTACATGCTGAGCTTTACTAAAGTGACTCCATCTATCAAATTCAAACAAAGATGTGTCTAAACTGAGAGCAACACAAGTCATATCGTCCTTACAATTAGCTTCTTCCATAGTAGAAAACAATTCTTTACCTTCATGACAAAAATACAAAGGTTCAGATAGCCAGGAGGGACCATTTACCCATAAACTGTTAGCCGAAAGCTGATCACCTAACATCCCCCTGGATATCAAATCAGAGGGGTTGTCAATTCCTGAACAATGATGCCAACAGCTAGGTGGAGTTATACTTTGGATTTCAGTAACTCTGTTAGCTACAAAGGGTTTCCATTTACAAGGGTCTCCTTGAATCCAAGCAAGTGCTATTTTAGAATCAGTCCAACATATGAGGGAGGTATCATTACCCAAACTTAGAGCATTCTTTACAAAAACTACTAACCTTGAACATAATAAACTCCCCATTAATTCCAGTCTAGGAAGAGTTACTGTCTTGATAGGTGCTACTCTAGATCTGGATGCCACCAATGACACCTTATAAGAACCATCCTGGGAGCAAGCAGGTTCTTATATATACACAAGCACCATACCCCTTTGTGGAAGCATCTCCAAAGGCATGTAATTCAATTTTACAAAGACCTGCCCATGAAGTATCATGAAAATAGCACCTATTAACATTCCAAGATTTCAGAAATTTAGCACTCTCGACCCACTTCTGAAACTTAACCTGCAGTTCCAGAGGTAATAAATCATCCCAAAGAAGACCCAATCTCCAAATGTCCTGAAAGAGTATTTTACCATACATTACAAAGGGACTTATAAGACCCAGAGGATCAAATAATTTAGCAATAAGACTCAAAACTGATCGTTTGGTCAACTCCAGCTCTACCTTGGAGCTTAGTTCAATTCCATGAAAGGAAAATGTATCAGAATTGTTATACCAATGCAATCCTAACACACTAGTAGCTTCATCTTCTTTAACAAGATTAATTCTATCATTAAATCTAGAAGTCACTAATTTGCTATTAGAAACCCATTTGGTCAAAGGCATACCTGCCAGAGATAAAACCTTTCGAGCCTCACTGAACTTGGCATAAGCTTCATTAAAGCTGTCAGCACCACTCAACCAATTATCTACATACATATTTTCCTTTAACTCTTGTATTACCTCAGTCATTTTACACTGTTCAAGATGATATAGAATTGTAGCATTTAATAAAAAGGGGCTAGCAGTGTTACCAAATGGAACACGCCGAAATCTCATAATTCTAATACCATTTTCACACTTCAGTAAGAAACGATGTACATCTCTATCTTCTCGTCTCATACTCACTTGTAAAAATGCCTTGTTGATATCACCTGACAAGGCTATAGGCCATCTCCTAAATCGAATCAGTATTTTTACTAAGTCAGGGTTAAGAGAGGGGCCAGTTTGGAGACAATCATTCAAAGATACTCCATTGTAACTAGCAGCGGAAACATCAAAAACAGGTCTTACATTTGTACTTGTACTAGCCTCTCTTACAACAGGTCTGTGAGGCATATAAAAAATAGGGAAACCACTACTAATCTCATTGCTAGGAATTTCCTCAATTATACCCTCCTTTTCATACTCATCAAAAACCTTGTAATACTCAGTTTTCAGCTTAACATCCTTATCCAATTTACAGTGTAATTTATTTAATCTCTTTAAAGCAAGTTGTTTATTATCTATTAGATCACTCTTAGCTGTTCCACTTTTCCAAGGTAGGGCTACTTCATATCTACCTTCAACAAATTGAATTTTCTCAGAAAATTCCTGCAATGTGAAATTTGACTCTAATTGATTATTGGACTCCTTAGGACTAATCCCTACAGATTCCAGATCCCAAAATTTACTTACATCATAGTCAGACACCTTTGAAATACACAACATTTGAGATGACGTACAGGGATAAAAAGGATTAGCATGCCAGGCACCAGACAGTACCCAACCAAATACAGAGTTTTGAGCTACAATTCCATCAAATTGAATTACATCATCAGACTTTATGAACTGCCAGTATGCATCCAAACCTATCAATATATCAATATTCACATGTGAATTATTCTGATAATCATCAGCAAGTTGTACATGAGAAATGGCGTTTAACATATTATTTGGAATAACTGGTCTAATCAAGGGCTGACATATCTTAGGAATCTCAACAGCTGTCAACAAATGTGATAAATTATTACGATCAAGTACCTTCAATTTATAAATGTTACTTAGGCTACTCTTACTTGACTTGTCACCTCCAAACTGAATATGCAAGGGGCTGACTAGTAATCCACTCAGGTTTACATTTCTTTACAATATTACTACTAACATAAGTACGGTCAGACCCACTGTCAAACAAAGCTCTTGCTTCAATAGGTATGCCATTAGATCCCACAACACGAACCTTTGCAGTTTGTAAAATAGTACAAGTTACATTTGTAGAAGCAACGTTATGAAGAGCAGCTCCAGCAAAATTAACAGAGGAACCTTGCTCATTACCTTTATTTACAATTTCAGACCTGTTCTCTACTGCAACCTTTATGGAGTCATTATCCTTATTTGAATCTAACTTAATACCACACATTATGAGGTTATGTTTTCCATTACATTTTTTACACTTGGAATAACACCCTTTAGCTAAATGACCCTTTTTTAAACACTTAAAGCACAATCCAGCAGATTTTATTTTCTCAGCACGCTGTGTCCCTTCAATTTCAAGGTTTCATAACAATTTTCTGTTTTATGTTTTTTAGCACAAAATCCACAGATAGGATATTCAACCTCTGATGAGGTATGCAGAGCAGATGCAGAGGTTACCTTCTCCCTTGAGCCCTTAGAGTGCCAGTTTCTTTTTTCTTCAGATACACTAGGATTTTCTGGTTTCCTAGAAGTAACATCTTTAAATGTCTCAGATCTTTCAATAGTTTCAATTTCTTCTTGTAAGAATTTCAGAAGCCATTCCAAATCACTTTCATGACCAGCGCCTTTCCTAGCCCACTCCATTCGTATTTCACTCGGAAGACGAGAAAGAATAATTGGCGCCAGGAAAACTTCACACTGCTTACCAGATACACCTAAAGCCTCTAAACTTCTGATATGCGTCAACAACTCATCCTGTAGATTCCACAGCAGGTAAACATACTTAGGGCCTCCTGCCTTAACAGGAACCTTGCCATTTAAAAGTGCTTGAACATGGGCTAATATCATCCTCTCAGGCCTTCCAAATCTCTCCTTAAGTAGATCACATGCAATCTTATAATTTACACTTGTGTGAGATAGACCTGAGATAACTGATTTGGCTTCTCCTTCCAGCAATGACGCTAAATAACTAAACTTACTTATTACTGGTATATCTGAATTGTCTACATGGCAACTGAACTGGTCCCAAAAGGACTGCCATTCTGTCACTTCTCCTTTAAATTTCGGCAGTTCTAGCTTAGGCAGCTTCACTTGTGCACCTGAAGATCCATTAGTAGTACTACTATCATCGTCACCTTTTTTGTCTAACTCGAGGAGTTTCTCAGCAGCCTTAATCCTAGGTATAAGAGACGTCGTTCTAAACTCAAAGGCCTTGTCCAAGTCATCATCAAGCAAGTCACTTTCTAACTCAACTTCTATTTCTGACTGTACTTCATCTAACTTGGACAAACGAATATCAAAATTTTCAATAACAGCCTTCAATTCAACTGCACTAAGGACAGGCCTTCCTAATAAACTTACGAGTTCCTTTCCTAGCCTAGGAACCCATCCTCTGGCTGCCTTTCTCTTCTTTAACAAATTCTCCATCTTGAACTATTTATTAGCATATAATTACTCACAAACGGGTTCTTGATATCCTTTCCCGGGGTCTGGGCACCAAAATGTTCTTAATATATGACTAACAACATCCAAAAAGGGTTGAGAAAGGAAAGCCGGGTGGTGACGCCGCTGTTTCTAACTGTATTCTGTTTAAATTCTTACAACAAACGATGACAAGAAGTCATCGGAAAATCTTACAGGATCACAAAACAGTAACAATCACTTATCCTCAAATTTCTTACTCAACAATTACAAAGGCAAATCACTCAAAATTAAAGCAATACAATACAATTAATAATAATGCAGTGTTTCAATAAACTTAGATTATTTAATAAAACTCATAATTCAAATGACAATAAAAAAACGTTGAAACAGCAAATTAAATGGCATACTCAACTAAATAAACAAGTAAAGCCTTTCACAAAGTTGATTCCAACACCAACTATGATTTTCTTGGTAACTAAGTGATTTTCAACACTTTCGGTCAATGTCTCCGCTGGCTGTCTCAAAATTCCATTTGCCAATCCCGCAAAGGGTTGGATAAGTGATGTAGAAGTCATAATCATATGGGTCGACCATTTATCTGCTGATTCCCCGCCTGGCCTTCTCAGGACTTTTTCCTTCTTATTTTAACCTCAGCCGAAACTGTCCTTCACCTCCGATGAAACGTTGTCTGATCTTAAAAGCATATAATATTGAAATCTTGCACAATACCTCTAAAAGAAACAAAAGCACTATCGCTCTATCCAGTAGATACTATTCTGTGTAAATGAGGTCTTGTTAGTATAGATAAATTATTATTTATAAATATATTTGGTTCTTGATTTTACACAGATTGTGCGGTTACTCAGGTATGTAATAGTGCGTTAAATGCCAAGAAAAAACATAACTATTTGCATCATAGACTTAAGTATACTATTCCATCATCGTGTATACGTTACAGTAATAATGTGAAACCAGCGATTTCTAGAAATCCCTGACAGTTTCAGGGAATTCGGGAAATTACCAATTCACTTAGGAACATTCGATCCCAGAAGGGCTAGTACTAAGCACGGGGAAACACATTTTATCCCCAAGGGGCTAGTACTAAACATGGCGAAAGACATTTTATCCCTGAGGGGCTATTACTAAGCACGACGAAACACATTTGATCTATGAGGGGCTAGTATTAAAAACGGGGAAACACATTTTATCCCTGAGGGGTTAGTACTAAACACGGCGAAGCATATTTGACCCCTGAGGGACTATTACTAAGCACGGTAAACCAGTGTAGCTGAACCAGTATTCCACCGTATTTAGTACTAGCCCCTCAGGGATGAGA
>NC_087215.1:73343618-73348618 GCF_015104395.2 Macrobrachium nipponense | reverse complement strand
GAGAACCTGTTTTAGATATCATTGTTTCTGAATAGCTGAAAGGTATCTAATGTTATTTCGTGTTCTCATTACTCATTTTTCCCCTAAGTTCATCTTGAGTCTTATCTCCATAAATATAAGATGCATAAGTGTAATCATTGTAAACTGGGATACATAGTGCAAACACGAATTTTACCCCAAAATTGTAATTCCTCTCTTTCTCTTTGTAAATATTGTGCGTATTGTTGTTTAAGAGTTATTTATTTGTTTCTTTAGCTGCTGTTTGTTCACATATAAATTTCTGTTCTTATTTTTCGTACGATTCCCCAGTTTATTATCAGTTATTCTGAAATAGTCATATTCAGTCACCTGGGTTTTCAGGTATTACCTGCAGTATATAGACATTACATTCTGTGAATCTCGAGGCATTTCGCTGATGGAGGCAGCACTATTTACATACTAATCACACGTATTTTGTATTTTTTTCAGTCAAGAGTATATAATTAATAATTCAGTGGGCTACGCCAGCACCAATGCCACTTAGCCTGTCTTCCCAGAAAGTCCCTTCATGTGCTTTGTTTACTTTCGGTTTCTGGACTCAAGTTTTTACCACTTTCTGCTAAAAGTACCTTTTCCTTTTGTCCATTCTTTATTGTATTCAAGGTCTCATCCATCTTTTGCAACGCCTATCATAGTGCTTCTTTCCCAGTAGATGGCTATACATTCAAATTTTAATTCAACCCTCACTGAATGTACTGCAGTTTCAGGGATTTGTTTCGAGAACTGCAAATCTGTTTCGTCATTCAGTTGCCAAATCCTCTTGATGTTCATCTCCAAGAAGTCTTTTGTATTGAACGTAAATGTTGCTAGGTATTCTAGCAACCCACTTGCTTGAGTGGTTTAAATTTCAACTTTATTGCGGCATTGTCAAGCACCTGGTGTTCCCTGCTGATATAAGCTTCTCTATGGCATGAATCAGTGCTCAGACATTCTGAACAGTAATTAAGAAGTTCGTGTGGACAGCAGCGGGTCACAACGAATCCCCAGTAATCAACAGCTGAATAAGCGTACACGCTCAATAAAAACAAATGAATATCGGTACGTGTGAAAGGGGAGCGCCTGCCCTTTCTCCTGTTGGGCGATGAAAAGGGAAAAGGACCCAAAAGGTCAGTCATCAATTAAAAACCGTGAGACCGGTCCAGGGTTAACCTGTTCTGACCGCGTATTCTTTACCCGGGAAACAGAACTCCCTGCGATGAGTTTTATCTTGGCTTCGACTCGAATGTGGAACGTGTGGAGTCTTTTGATCTTTGAATATTTAAGCGAAGAGTAAATTCACCCCTGTTGTCTGCTACTGCTGCTGCTCCTGACGTCTTTTGAATTACAGGTGTTCCGGTTTTATTTTCTAAGCTTTCACGGTTATTTATTGATTGCATTTTCCTTTACCTTGTTTCTATCTCTGCAGGCTGATTTCCCTTTGAAGCCATCTTGGGTTTAGCATAGCCTGTCGATTCTGTCAATAAGGATTTTCGGCTGAGGATTTAAAAAAAATAAAGAAAATGAAAGGTTATTATTATTATTATCACCATTATATTTTGTTCGTTCGGAAGAAGGTCCTCTTTTAAACAAATTAATAAAATGGTAGAATTCAGCGAATAAATCTTATATATTAGCTTTTCTATTTTTCTTATTACTCGCTTAACATTAATATTAACATTAATAATAATAATAATAATAATAATAATAATAATAATAATAATAATAATAATAATAATAATAATAATAATAATAATAATAATAATAGAATTCAGAAAATTAATCTTATATCTTATCCTTTCTATTTTTCTTATTACTCGCTTCTCTGGCTCAGCGAAACTTCTTAATAATAGGCCAATTATCATATTTGGATTATTTAGAATTCTCCCAATATGAATACTGGCCAGTTATTAAGAAGTTTCACTGAGCCAGAGAAGCGAGTAATAAGAAAAATAGAAAGGATAAGATATAAGATTAATTTTCTGAATTCTATTATTATTATTATTATTATTATTATTATTATTATTATTATTATTATTATTATTTTATTATTATTATTAATGTTAATCAGAATATGGAGAACCCTATTCACCTGGAACAAACCCACCAAAGGGGCCACTGACTTGGAATTCTTGAAGCTTCCAAAAACTATTAAGGCATTCATTCGAGAGGAGTAAAAGAAGGTAATTGGGAAATACAGAAAGAAGAGATCAGTTATTAGAAAAAATAGATAAATTAGCAAATTAACAAATAAATCAAAATGTAAGTAAAATATAAAAAATCCAAGTTAAATTGCCATTGCATTGTATGCATCTATGGATCTTTTTTAATGGGTTTTATCGGTTCAAGAGGCAAATATGAGCCCTGCTGTATATTGTTCTTTAGCAACCACAGTTTTCAAGGCCACACCCACATGTGATAAGTTCTATTTGGCCCATGGTGGATTCACTTTTATATATATATATATATATATATATATATATATATATATATATATATATATATATATATATATATATATATATATATATATCACACACTATATGTATATACACATATATAATTCTTTTTGGGAATAAAGTATCCATATATATATATATATATATATATATATATATATATATATATATATATATATATATATATATAGAATAGCATTATACTACAAATGTCGTTCAATATCAAATTAGCTCTACCTCTGTATATTTATAGTATACATACATAGTTTCCCAGGGTAGAGCAAATTGAATATTAAACATCTTTGTAGCTTAATGCTTGTAGTACATGAATCTCTGCGATGTGATAAAAATTCATATATATATATATATATATATATATATATATATATATATATATATATATATATGTAAGGGTTACATATAATTATATGGAATGTGTGTTATTCCATATATAAAAACTACAACTATGATTAATTAAAAACAGTGACCTAAGAGGTCAACCAGTTTGCTTGCATATGTCTTACATCTAATTACGTGAATCTGTATTTGTGTACACCATGAATTTTTTTTTTACTTATAAGTATTTCTATATATATCTGATTTTTTACATATAACTAATTGTATATTATCCCTTAACCACTTGTTGGTAATTATGGGTTAATTATATATTCACATTAATGTCTGTATCACACTCCTATAAGTCAAATACAAGTCAAACTTTAGGCCTTGAGTAATATTCAGTGTTTGGTTTTGTAGCCGACCGAGGAATTATGTAAGTGTTACATATAATTATATGGAATGTGTGTTATTCCATATATAAAAACTAAAACTATGATTAATTAAAAACAGTGACCTAAGAGGTCAACCGGTTTGCATGCAGGAGTGTGATCAGACCAGATAAGATAATGTAGGCTAAGCCTTGACGTGTTGTATCAGTCAGCGTCTCGGTTTGTCGTCATCTGTGGTCATCAAATCTTTTGTTTTGTAAACTGTTGACAAAGCTTTCTGCTTGAGAAAACATATTGACCTATAACCCAGACTGTCCTACGTGACTTGTAATCTATGTCATCTGTGTGTATGTTCGTATGTCGAGCTATTGTCTGCTCACCTCTGATTTGTAAACCAAAATGTATGTCAGACTTCAGTTAGCCAGCTTCATTGGAAGACCTGTCCAATTTTATCTGAACTTTACGATGTAAGAAAGAAGAATACATCTATTTTTGTACTCTGTGTTTCAAGCACCAAGATCTTACATCAGCAAGAAGATACTGAATGAACTTAGAATTATCATCTAAGTCCAAGATACTCCAACGAAATGGGAAGTATACAAACAGATACTTGCGTATAACGTCGCAGGTCTTAATAACCCACAGGGCGCCTTGTTATACAACAAAGGCCCAGCCCTACATATATATATATATATATATATATATATATATATATATATATATATATATATATATATATATATATGTAGGACTTGCCTTTGTATAACAAGGCGCCCTGTGGGTTATTGACCTGCGACGTTATACGCAAGTATCTGTTTGTATACTTCCCATTTCGTTGGAGTATCTTGGACTTAGATGATAATTCTAAGTTCATTCAGTATCTTCTTGCTGATGTAAGATCTTGGTGCTTGAAACACAGAATACAAAAATAGATGTATTCTTCTTTATATATATATATATATATATATATATATATATATATATATATATATATATATATATATATATATATATATATAGAGTGTCCAGAAGGAGTCCATGATACCAGATTTAAAGGGCCAAGTTTATTACATATGATACGTTTCGCACAACTGTGTGCATCATCAGTCTGTGAATAAAATACAAAGACATATAAACAATCACATAAAGTTAAAAGGAATTCACAATTTTTAAAAATAAAGTCTAAAAAAGATTAAAAAGAGCAGTAAATAAAAAGAGAGACTACTAAAAACACCAACCGTCCATGATCAGAGGTGAAGATGGAATGAGTTACAGCTGGCAGAGAGAAGCGACGATAACTATGCCAGGTACAGAGGTGACGAGGACAAATTACCATTTAATGAGGGCACCAGTCTTTTAATATATAACGACTCCAGCGTTGTTAGTTGGTCAGGATATTTAACAAAATCAATTATTGTAAAATGTTCTTTTTGAATTTCAGTCTTGCATATTATTGAGTGGTTTCTGATATTGGAAAATTCTGGTTGTTTTATCCTTTCACCAGTACGGAAACTAAAGCCCAAATGGCTACAATATCTGACCCTCAGCAACCTCTGAGTCGATCCAACATAAGAGCCCGGACATCCAGGGCATGTGAATTTATAAATAACGTTGGATCTCATGAAGGGCTGAAGGCGATCTTTAAAATTAAAAAAACGATCGAATAGTGCAAGGATTACTCGACACAAGCCTGACTTTAAGACAGGGAATTTCCTGTTCAATTATACGAGTGAGGTTTAAGATAAATTTTGAATCTGAAAAATACGGAACAGTAGCATAAAATATTTTCTTCGGTACA
>NC_087215.1:73286118-73338618 GCF_015104395.2 Macrobrachium nipponense | reverse complement strand
CCCTACCCATGTGAACTCTCTCGAGAGACTGAGAGTTTCCAGCCCTGTGATTGGCTTATCAGTAGCCAACCAGGAGCGTCGTAAGGGACTGGCCTAGACATCAAACGCACGGTTGATGTGAATATACTATAGCTGCACGGATACCAACTATTCTTTAATACTGGCGAAGAGCACAATTCAGTTTTTCATTTGCATCTGCGATGTCATAATTGGAGAAATAAAACTGGCTGTCTCTGAAGTATATTTAGACGACTCAGTCGTACGTATACAAAAACAGGGTTGGACCTAACATACTTCCATGGGAGATCTCTTTCCATTTGCATATTTTAAATTAATCTTGACGCTAGATATATACAATACTAAACAGAACTCCCTAGAAAATTTGCGCTTTAGAAAATCACATATATTTTCTAGCAAAAAAAAAAAAATAAATAAATAAAATGAATAAATGTATGATTGCTTTTAACAAATTACCCTAATTTCGTTAAGTCATTAGCTTAAGGATCGCGTCTGGCAACTGAAATGGAGCCATAATCTTATATCCTCGGTCAGGCAAATTGCCTAATAACAGAAAAATAAATAAATGAATAAATAAAACTTTGCTTATAAGTCTGCTCGCTACCTGGAGGCCATCTTTTAAGAGCTGTGACGTATAGTAACTAGAGGACGAATTTCAAGGGCGAGATCCATCGATGCTGATGAATCACAAGAACAAATGAGGTGGATGTTCATTAAAAATGTAGACCTACATTTAAGCTTTAAATTAACTTTAGATTATGAATGTTTTTTTTTAATAAATTATAACATGAATAAAATAAAGGTAAATGAAATGCTATAAAATCACTATTAAAATTTGCTTTGCAGGTACTGCAGTCAGTTACCTGGCCGCGTCTACTCGGCATTGCATGATACCTTTGGGCAAGAAGAGCTCCTGAGTATAACTGCATTGTTATTCTCCTTCTACGATGCCCGAGGGGCACTAGCAGATCCAGAAAAATTCCATGGGGGCTGGGCACTAATTTTTTTATTACACACACACACACACATATATATATATATATATATTATATATATTATATATATATATATATATATATATATATATACTATAATGTATATCTTTACATAGATTATTCTTATCATTATTATTGTTTTTATTATTTTCCTCAAAATTGTATTATTATTTCTATAAAAGATTCCCCGCGCCCCATTTTTATATTTCCCATTTATATTCCTATTGTCTAAATCTTCGATATTACTCATTTGTCATTATTTTTCATTGTGTGTGTGTGGGGGGGCGGTGGCCACGTGCCCAGGTGGCCCCCTCCACCCTGGATCCACTAGTACTGAGGGGTACCAAGCGCTCATGACTGCGGCAGGCAGAGTCGTCTTCACAACATCAAGATTACATTTTGGACGTCTAACAACAAGCGCTCGCGTTGCGCAAGTTCGCAGTGACCCCTCATTTATGCATCGTTCATGAATTGCTGGGTACCGAGACTTCCAGTTGGCGAGAGTAATGATGGCAAGCGTATACCCACGTTCAACGTGCGGCTTCGGCTATTGCAGGAGGAGACCTTACGTAACGAATCCATTGCAAATGACAAACACCTGTTGCACGTGCAGTTACCTGTTTGGTTGAGTGGTCGAGGGCTTTGGTCAAAGGCGTTTAGACTGTCGTCGAAATGAAAGATTTCGACGATTAATTCCGTGCATTTGTTTCAAATCCTACACCAGCAATGGAAACATATGGATTCACTGTGCTGGGATAGCTCTGGGTGTTGGCTTTGAAACATACATACACAAACAAAACACACACTCATATATATATATATATATATATATATATATATATATGTATCACTTATGCATGTACAACCTTTATTACATGCACAATTATTAAACCACAAACCATTGTACTTTGGCGGTAAGTTAATACCAAGGTAAAATTAATACAGGTATCAGGTGATATTGGTTGCTTAATTAATATATATATATATATATATATATATATATATATATATATGATGTGTACTATATATATATATATACCATATATATATATATATATATATATATAATACATAAATATCTGATTTAAAGCTAAGGACTGTATAACGGTGGACTAACTTCCACTTTTAATAAGTAGTGAATTCACTACTTGGTAAGAGTGGAAGTTAGTCCACAAAATTATAGTCCTTAGCTTTAAACCAGAGTGTTTTAATTGGCCTTTTATACTTGAGACATATCCTGCTTTAACAGAAGAATTTATTTACAAATATATATGTATATCTATATATATTAATTATATATATATATATATAGGGTATATATATATATATATAGATATATGTAAGTGTGTGTGCGTGTGTGTGTATACATATTCGTGTATGTGCGCGAGGAGTGATTATTCACATAAGCATTCGGCAAGCAAGCCTTATTATTTCTCCAACCGCAAACATTATCCAATATGCCTTCAGGTTCTGACAAACCACTGGAGAGAAATGCAACCGATGCAGTATAATTATATCATATAATGGATATTGCATAATACATGTAATATGACAGGAGAACAAGGCCTGTGAATTATACGAGTTATATATGCACTCTCTAACTTGAGTAATTCTAAAAAGGTCAGGTGTATGATACACTCAGTGAGTGTTATTTCCCAAAGGTATCAATATTTATACAATTATTTTCGTCTTATGTAGAGCACTACACAAGAGTCCCAACAGAAGAGTATGATCAATGGAAATAGACCTAACCAAATACTTTATCTTAACGGTAATCAAAGATATTAGTTTCAAAAGAAAGTCGCTCGTATGCAGATAAATACTAAACTACTCTTGATGGTTCGGTCATTACGAATAGCGGTTTGGCAAATGGTTATATATATATATATATATATATATATATATATATATATATATATATATATATATATATATATATATATATATAAATATATATATATATATATATATATATATATATATGTATCTGTATAGATATAGATATATAGATATTCACTAGATAACTCACGATGAAATGAGCATATAGGTATCTCGTACAATGAGCAATAAGAACTGAAAAAAACGTGTATAAAAACCAAGCATAAAAAATCAGCTAATTTAAAACAGTTACGGTGCTTCAAAGCATGCAATAGAACGGGAGATATTACAATCCCGATGACGAGAATTAGTTTACAGTCTCAGGGTGTGGGGAGGGGGGGGGGGGGGTCGGTTTACCTGCGCATGCTCGTGCATACCTGGGGGAGCTCGACCAAATCAGGCACTCTCACCTTGACCGTCCATTCAGGCGCGTTCTCGTTGCTCTCAACGGAGCCCCTTGGGATCGTTCAGAACGGTCCGTTCTCGTCTGCCGAATTCTCACGCTAGAGAGCAGTAATACCACTTTTAGACTGCCGCGTGGGTTTAGTGTTACTGTTTATTAGTCTGTTGGTTTAATCGTGAATATATCGGCTGTATTATTTTCCATGCTCTTGTATACTTATTTCATCGAGTTCTGTGTGAACGCTGGCCTATAATCATTCTTACTATTATGATTATAAAAAAGATATTCAGTGTTTTCTTTACCACCGTGATACAATACTCATATTTTTCTATTCATTTATCAATTTGTTGATTGATTTTTTCTTTTTAATAAGCGATCTCTTCTTTCTGTATTTTCCATTACCTTCTGTTACTTCTTTCAAATTAACACCATAATATTGTTTGGAAGCTTGAATGTCAAACCAAAGGCTCCTGTGGCGGGGTTGTTCCATACGAAAAGGGTTCATCTCCTGAATAATAATAATAATAATAATAATAATAATAATAATAATAATAATAATAATAATAATAATAATAATAAGAGCACTGGGAACAAAATGAGCAAGCCCCTCATGGCATCATCGTGCGGGGTATTTTCGTACCCTACATGGGGGTCATCATGGAATAGATAGCTCAGGTGCCCAGTGACCTAGATGACGCAACAGCTGTTGAACTGGCACGCAGTTCGCCTCTTCGCTGTTTGTTTGGTGGGAGTCTTGTCTAGTCTGATTCAAGATCCAGTTGGGTTTTCTTATTATTATTATTATTATTATTATTATTATTATTATTATTATTATATTGTTTCTGATTTATGAACCTTACCCCTATGAATTATCTTGCTATTATTAATATTATTATTATTATTATTATTATTATTATTATTTTTATTATCTAATATCAACTTGTCACTATATGATTTATCATAAACATTACTGATAGCTCTCATTATCGTCGTCCTTATTAAGAATTACTATTTCTATAAGCATTGCCTATAAAAGCTAAAAATAGGCAGAATAGAATGGGTGCATGCAGAAAAATATAATAAATAGATATATAAAATCAAATAAAGATGCATAAACAACAGTCTGGCTAACATTATACATAATAAGAATATAATACAAGAAACTAATATTTACAAACCTTTTTTTAAGTTACTTTTATTAGCATCAGTCATTTATCTTTTTCTAAAATTAAGTTAATGTATTTTAATCTGTTTTACTTTATTCCTTCTATATTCTTCATATTCATTTTAGGAAAATTTTTTTCATTACTGATGAGAATTTTTTCGTGTGCATTAATAAATTCCCATTTACATACACACACTCACACACACACACGCGCGCGCACACACACACACACACACACACACACACACACACATATATATATATATATATATATATATATATATATATATATATATATATATATGTCTGTGTATGTGTGCATGAATTTAATTCACGTTCCAATCATTCATGCAGAACCGCTTCACTTCATTATCCTCAGAGAGAGAGAGAGAGAGAGAGAGAGAGAGAGAGAGAGAGACCCTAATTCCAGTTTCAAAAGCTTGATCATATTATAACAATGAAGACGAAGAAGAAGAAGAAGACATTGAACTGACGAGAAAATTGGACGTTCAGGAGAGAAAGAGAGAGAGAGAGAGATCACAAATGTGACCTCGACCTTGACCCCCAATTATTGAGTGTAAAGGTAAGTTGGAGAGAGAGAGAGAGAGAGAGAGAGAGAGAGAGAGAGAGAGAGATGCTAAGTCATTCGTAAACATTACAAGCCCTTGAGGAAATTGACAATGAAAACTACTTGGATGGCAAAAGAAGTATTTCTTTAATTAAAGAAATTCTTTTTTTGAAGAGTTCACTTACTTTAGACGTATGGTGCATATGTTTGCGTGTATGAGAGAGAGAGAGAGGGCGACTTTTTAATGTATTTGCTTTCTTGACTCCTTTGTGGTAAAACGTCTACTTCAGTTTTCAAACCTGCGTTTCTTGATCTGATAAGATTTTGTCTCGATGCCGGAAGATGTTTTATCAGTGAACGGAACACTGGAAATAAAACGTAGAATTATCTAAGAAATAATTAGCGGCTGATTATATACAGAGTGTAACTTAAATATTACTAGTTTCTGAAGACTGCTTTCAATTAGTCTGTCTTTGCACTTGATTCCAGGGCAGATCATAAAGTTAGCTGGCTAATTCGCCACTTTTTTCATTCTACAGTGATATTTTTTTTTTTTAAGGTTTCCGGTGTTCAGTAGTTCTGTACCTCCTTTTGTCAGTAATAACTGGATGACATTTAACCTACATCTATCTATTAAGACATTCTTATTTTTTTCAACATTTTACCATCATAATTCAAATGCTTACAACTATTTATTTTGTTAGAAAAACTTCAAAGTAATATTCTAATTGTTGTAAGATGCACGAACAAGATATCACACGAACTCACTTTATTTTACCACACAGAACCCTTATCTATAATGAAAATTATACATGAATTATCATATAAATATCTTACAAAGAAATGACTGCTTTTCATTGTAAAATCATAATGAAATGTAGTCAGTGTAATAAGGTCCAATAAACGGAACCCTTATTTATAATGAAAATTATAGATAAATTTCCATGTAAATATTTTACAATGAAATAAATTAACTTCATTATAGAATTATAATGGAATGCAGCCATGACTACGTACCGTCAGTGTAATGAGGTCTAATAAACAGAACCCTTATTTATAATGAAAATTATGGATAAATTTCCATATAAATATTTTACAATGAAATGAATTCACTTCATTATAAAATCATAATGAAATGCTGTCATTACTATGTACGCATCAGTGTAATTAGGTCCAGTGAAGGAACCATTATTTATAATGAAAAGTTAAAATTTCCATATAAATATGTTACAATGAAATGAATTCAATCATATAAAATCAGCAATGTAAATGCAGTATCATATGTTACTAAAGTAACATTCAGTGTACAATGGTGCAGTGACTGAACCATATTTATATGAAAAATTGAAAATTTCCATATATAATGAAAAATTATTTCATGACAATGAAATGAATTCAATTCATTATAAAATCACAATGAAATGCAGTCATTACTATGTACGCGTTAGCGTATTGAGGTCTAATCTATGAAAGATGCCCTTATTAACTGATATAATTTGATGAAGTAAATTACATCAGGCCTGGCAGTTGGCCTCAGCACTTGTCAGACTGTTATGTAATTCGAGAAATTTATTCACCGTAATTCGCCTTCAAAATTGAAGCTTACCTTCATTAGGTAATTTCCTGAGGAGCTGTGAGTAAATTCATTCCATGAATGAACGACGGCCACACCCCATCCACAGAATCACGAACCATTCATGAATCATTTTGCTAGTCACCATTCAGTTTTGTATTTTCTGCCTCCGTTCTTCTTAGGAGCTGTATTTGACCTTCTTAATTTCTGAGCAAGAAGTTCTTTCATCATTACTTTATTTCCGCATTTCTTTTGTACCTTCTGTTATTGTTTTCAAGGAACGCCTTAATATTCTTTGGAAGCTTGAATTTCCTGTCAGTGGCCCCTGTAATGGGGCTTATGCCATATGAATAGGGTTTTTCATCATTCTGCACAATAATAATAATAATAATAATAATAATAATAATAATAATAATAATAATAATAATAATAATAATAATAATTTAATTCAATTTAACAATTAGATTGACCAGGGCCTTAGATTTAAATTTGTAGCTATTCATTATTAACATATTTTTTTTTATCTGCTCAGAATTTCCATCGTATCGAAAATTCATCTGCAGTTGGTCAGTTGATTTTATAGTGTTTTGTTTACATAACCGAACTGCTTCGTTTGGCGAATTATTTAAGTTATTACTGAGGATACACTTGCTTATAGTGAAATGGTCTCCCTTTACAAACTTTTCTATATCTTATTATTACTATTATTATTATTTTTCGGAAGGAGACCCTCTCGTAGGCACGTTTTGTCTAAAATGGTTGCTGCTTCAGCATTACATATTTAATAGTGCTGAAGCAGCAACCATTTTTAAAAAATTATTATTATTATTATTATTATTATTATTATTATTATATTTTTTTTTTTTTTATTTATTTTTTTTTTTTTTTGCTCTATCACAGACCTCCAATTCGACTGGGTGGTATTTTATAGTGTGGGGTTCCGGGTTGCATCCTGCCTCCTTAGGAGTCCATCACTTTTCTTACTATGTGCGCCGTTTCTAGGATCCCACTCTTCTGCATGAGTCCTGGAGCTACTTCAGCGTCTAGTTTTTCTAGATTCCTTTTCAGGGATCTTGGGATCGTGCCTAGTGTTCCGATGGTTATGGGTACGATTTCCACTGGCATATCCCATATCCTTCTTATTTCTATTTTCAGATCTTGATACTCTCTTTCTCTTCAACTCTGGTGTCCCATGGTATTCCGACATCAATGAGTGATGCTTTCTTCTTGACTTTGTCAATCAACGTCACGTCTGGTCTATTTGCACGTATCACTCTATCCGTTCTGATACCAGAGTCCCAGAGGATCTTTGCGTGATCGTTTTCTATCACTCCCTCAGGTTGGTGCTCGTACCACTTATTACTGCAAGGTAGCTGATGTTTCTTGCACAGGCTCCAGTGGAGGGCTTTTGCCACTGAATCATGCCTCTTTTTGTACTAGTTCTGTGCAAGTGCCGGGCATTCGCTTGCTATGTGGTTTATGGTTTCATTTTTCGTATTGCACTTCCTACATATGGGAGAGATGTTATTTCCGTCTATCGTTCTTTGAACATATCTGGTTCTTAGGGCCTGATCTTGTGCCGCTGTTATCATTCCTTCAGTTTCCTTCTTTAGCTCTCCCCTCTGTAGCAATTACCAATTGTCATCGCTGGCTAGTTCTTTAGTCTGTCTCATGTATTGTCCGTGCATTGGTTTGTTGTGCCAGTCCTCTGTTCTGTCTGTCATTCTCCTGTCTCTGTACATTTCTGGGTCTTCGTCTACTTTTATTAGTCCTTCTTCCCATGCACTCTTTAGCCACTCGTCTTCACTGGTTTTCAGATATTGCCCCAGTGCTCTGTTCTCGATGTTGACGCAGTCCTCTATACTTAGTAGTCCTCTGCCTCCTTCCTTTCGTGTTATGTATAGTCCATCCGTATTTGCTCTTGGGTGTAATGCTTTGTGTATTGTCATATGTTTCCTGGTTTTCTGATCTATGCTGCGGAGTTCTGCCTTCGTCCATTCCACTATTCCTGCGCTGTATCTGATTACTGGCACTGCCCATGTGTTTATGGCTTTTATCATATTTCCGGTGTTGAGTTTTGACTTGAGTATCGCCTTGAGTCTCTGCATATATTCTTTCCGGATCGTGTCCTTCATCTCTTGGTGTTTTATATCCCCTCCTTCCATTATTCCCAGGTATTTGTATCCTGTCTCATCTATGTATTTGATGTTGCTCCCATCTGGTAGCTTTATCCCTTCAGTTCTCGTTACTTTGCCTTTTTGTATGTTGACTAAGGCGCATTTTTCTATTCCAAACTCCATCCTGATGTCCCCAGATACAATCCTTACAGTCTGGATTAGGGTATCTATTTCCTTGATGCTCTTACCATACAGCTTGATGTCGTCCATGAACATCAGATGGTTGATTCTGTTGCCTCTTTTCTTGAGTTGGTACCCGGCATCCATCTTCTGTAGTACTTTTGTCATGGGAATCATGGCTACTACGAAGAGTATTATTATTATTATTATTATTATTATTATTATTATTATTATTATTATTATTATTATTATTATTATTATTATTATTATACCGTTTTCTTGTCCAACCATGATAAAATTTACACTCATCATACCTAGTGGTAACTAATTTTTTTCTGAATGACATTCCGCATTTTTGAGTAAAATAAAATCCTTCATTAAAATTTTATTTTAATAACAAAATTTAAACTAATCATACCTAGTTGCAAGTAGTTTTTCTGAATGCCATATCCTACTTTTGAGTGAAAAAAAAACTTCACTGGAATTTTATTTCAATAACAAAACTGACTTTAATTACACCTAGAGGTACCTAATTTTTTTCTGAAAGACATATCCCCATTTTGAGTAAAAAAAATTAAAATTTTATTTCAATAACAAACGAAATGAAATTATAATTGTTTTTGTACTCAAAAGGGGGATATGTCATTCAGAAAAAAAACTAGGTACCTCTAGGTATAATAAATCAGTTGTGTTATTGAAATAAAATTCTAATGAAGGTACCTAATTTTTTTCTGATTGACATTTCCCTCCTTTGAGTGGAAAAAATTCCTCCATTAAGATTTCATTTCCAAAGCCAGTTACTCCAGACTAACGAGACAGACATTTCAATGAAACGACCTGACATTAACAAACGAATTCAAATACTACCAGCCAGGAATTTACACAGAAGTTTTGCAATCCTTGAAGGTCCTAAAGGAAGGCGTCAAGTTTTTGCGAGATTTTGGTACGAGGTCCTACGTATCTGATCTGAGGTTCTCAAAACTATTTCGTTCAGAAACTTATACTCTCGTGGGAGGTCTTAATTGTTCTATGATAAGTATGTTGCCTGCCTTATCTCTTTTTTTATCAGGCAATGCTAAACGGAATGTTAGATTCTAATGTTAGATTTTTAGACTGATTATGTTTACAGATCGATGTGACTAGTCTTGAATACACACACACACACATACACACAACACACACACACACACACACACACACACACACATATATATATATATATATATATATATATATATATGGAGAGAGAGAGAGAGAGAGAGAGAGAGAGACTGACAACATAATATAAATATAATAATATTCACTGATGTTAATACGATGATTGATTCTCAGTTATATGTTAATATGTATGTATATATACGTGTATACACAAGAACTCACTACACATAACAAAACTATGAAAACTTAATGTAAACTCAGGCTCAAGTAGACGGGGAGATCAATAAACAGATCTCACGCCTCAAGTGAAATATAATTAAAATATCTATTACTGCCTTGCATCACTCCCCACACCTCATCCAACAGAACGAGGTCATCACCCAAAATGACATCTAATTGGCCCACCTCCTGCTGTTGGGAACCGCTCATTTTTAATTACCGAATAACTAGACCATTCTTCTGTAACAGCTAATTCGACCCCTTCAACAAGGGGCCGGCCTTAACGCGCTTTTTTTTTTTTTTTTTTTTTTTTTAAATGTCCCACAAAAACCTACTCTATGGCGTAAGGGTTGGGATCTGGTTTCTCCTTAAGATTGAATCACTGCCCATTCTAATCGAATTCCTAAGCCAAGACTTTTATTTTTATTCGATTTTTATTCGTGGTATCACTTATCTCGGATGCCTCGTTAACAGCGGAATATCTGCAGTTGATCGAACAATCATTTAGCTAAAGTTATCGGGGCTAAAGTTATCGGGGTTAAAGTTATCAGGGCTAAAGTTATTGGTGCTAAAATTATTGGGGCCATGGGAATGATACTGGTTTTTCAAGCACTCTCACGGCCATTTTGATTCGATTTCAAAATGAAGAGACAGATACGTGATAGCTGGACTAATTGACCTGTGGACAGGCGCTGAGGTTTCATGTTTAGGTTCAAAACAGGCTTACGTTGTGTTAAGGGTTATTCTGAAATGAAATATCAATAAGGTTTTGACTGAGAAATTGATTTGGGAACGCGTGATGATCTAGATTTTTTGTATAACTTATAAAAAAAGACAAAGATAGTTTACCTCTAGTTACTGGTTAGCGTGTTGACAATGTTGATAATAACTTTGTAGTGTATTCTTTTGTTTACTATAAAAAAACGCAGATAAGCGATAAACTAACTTGAATGAACCTTGAAACTTGGCAAAGGAAAACGTCTCAGTAAGACATTTTATTCACAATACTTCAGTTTCTTTCAGGATCATTATTGAAGGCCCTTTTATCAACACCGCAATACTTCAGTTATTTCTAACGTTTATCATTGGAGGTCCTTTTATCTACACATATCAAATAACCAGTGCTCTGAAGAATGCAAGTATTTTCTTCTTAAATGATTGACATAACACTCACGGAGTGTTCAACAAATCCAGGTTGCTGACTTTTCTCTTGGTCCGATTTGGTCCATCAGAAAAACAATATCAATTAAGCAAGTTTTGAATTGATCAAGTTTCTCTCTCTTATCTAAATAACATTACGTCACAGCATTTCCAAAGTTTCTAAGGGTTTTCATCTCTTTGTTTCTCATTGTTTTTGTGCCGTTCCGTCAGCCCTCACCTGGTTAGCGTGAAAGGAAATAGCAAACAGAATACGCTTACATAGAACGGGTCCAGTTTTTCTCTCTTGACCAATTACTGAGTTCCGTCCTTAGACTGACTCATTTTTGCTTTCTTGTCGCACAAGAAATGTTAGAGTGACCCAAGAACCTGTAAATGAAAAGGTTGCAAGGGCTACGAAAAGCTTGTTGTTTTCGTTATTTCATTCCAGTTTCAGTGGGGCCCAGATAATTGGGCTCCGTAGGTGGGTAATGCAGTTAGTAAACATTACTTGAGGTTCTTTGCAGCGTGCCGTCGGCCCCTAGCTACAGCCCCCTTCGTTCTTTTTACTATACCTTTCATATTCTCTTTCTTCCACATTACTTTCCTCAACCCTCTCCTAACAATTGATAAATAGTACAATTGCTCTGAGGTTTTCCTCCTGTTACACCTTTCAAAGCTTTCTACTCTCAATTTCCGTTTCAGCGCTGAATGTCGTCATCATAAGGTCCTAGCGCTTGGCCTTTGGCCTAAATTCTATATGCAATTCAATTCGACTGATTTTGGGGGGAAAAGGTGAATGATCTAAATATTTTTACGCTAGGTCTGAGATATCCGGTCGTTATCACAGAGCGATTCAAGGAGCTTTTATCGTATCTTTCCTAGAAAGTGACTCCCGAGGGTTGTAACCGTAGCCACCAAGAGTATGAAGTCTAAAAGCCGACAGACATACAGACGGAGAGAAAGGTGGTGGCCTTGCAAAGAGGTGCATGTATTGCAAACGAACCGTGGCACTGAAGCACACAAGAACTCCCCAGGCCATTTCTTAATCAACCTCCCACCCTACAAACCACCGTAAGGACCCTATCATACCTAATCAGAAACTAATTGACATATTGTAATGTAATTTAATGTTGTTAGATATTTTCCCATGACACAACATCTTGAGCAAGGGGGAATGAGAGGTGGAGAAAGATAATAACATGATGAGTATGTTAAGGAAGCGGGGCGGGCGGTTTTGGGGTTGGGGAGTGGGGGGGGGGGGGGGGGTGGATTTTGAGGAATTAGAAGCCGTGATTTGGTGAATTTGAATACTTGGGGATTTGGGTCACAAATCAGTCTAATTAACTCGGATTGAAGGAATTAAAGCAAACGATGAGAGAGATGAAATAGTATGCGTTCGAATAGATAATAATAATAATAAAATATAATAATAAATAATAATAATAATAATAATAATAATAATAATAATAATAATAAATAAAATAATAATAATAATAATAATAATAATAATAATAATAATAATAAATAATTAATTATGATAATTAATGGAAAAAAGAAAACAAAATTCCTATTTTGTATCTCCATTAATGGACTCCTAAGGAGGCAGGATGCAACCCGGAACCCCACACTACAAATACCACCCAATCAAATTAGAGGACTGTGCTAAAGCAAAAAAAAAAAAAAAAAAAGAAAAAAGAAAGAAAACAAAATTAATGGAGAAACAAATTTTTATTATTATTACTATTATTATTTCTGATTATTTATTATTATGTTATTATTTTTTATTATTATTATTATTATTATTATTTTAATATCTTTATTATTATTATTTTATTATTATATTTTTATTATTATTATTAATTATTATTATTATTATTATTATTATTATTATTATTATTATTGGAGAAACAAATCCGGATATGTATAAGTACATATAGTTAAAGATAAATCTGTACAGAGACCTTTCGGGAATCTGTATAGATATATATTTAAATGTATGTACAAGCTATGGATTTATATCTCCAATAATAATAATAATAATAAAGAGAAGAAATAGATTAATTAAACTGGAAAAGATAAAAAAACCAGAAAAGTAGACTTAGTTCCCGTTGGGATACACTAAACACCAATGAACGAGTAAGCAGACCATTTTGATTTACCTTTAAAACAAGAATTCTCCGACGCCCGTGGCTGCCTTGGTCTGAGCTTAGGTTCCAATAAGGAAAATTACTAATTTCCTCCATTTGAAACCCTCTACGCCCTCATTTCGTTGCTCAATACCCTTCATGAGGCGTGACTTGTAAACATAATTACAGATCTCCCTGAAATGGTCAGATGGACCCGTGTCTCATTAAAATTTTTGTGTCTTCCATATTACTCGCCCTTGTGCTGAGAAAGTCTCTCTCTCTCTCTCTCTCTCTCTCTCTCTCTCTCTCTCTCTCTCTCTCTCTCTCGTGTCCAGGTGTCTTTTGATCTCGAGGTCCGAACAATGGAAGAGCTGGAAAATTGATTAATTTTAACTTATAGTTTTGTCGAAAATCATCTAACAACTCATCATTTATATATATATGTATATATATGTACATATATATAATATATATATATGTAAATATTTATAAATGTAAAATTTTTAGATATATATAAAGACATATATACTATATTATATATATATATATATACATATATATACCATATATATAAATCATATATATACATAAAATTATTAAAATGCATATATGTTTGCATGCGTGGGTGTGTGCTTGGCAAGAAAAACAATCCGGATTATCAAAATCTCCTGTAATCTCATTCGTGAGCCAGGGATGTGATCCAGCAGAGTTCCAAGGCTAGATAGGGTCATGAGCTTTCGAATACGTCATCCAGTTGGCTGGAATATTATCATGTTGGTGTCTAGGCAGCGGGATGACCACGCCTGCGACACTGACCTAATAAACCTTGAGGAGGGGAGAGATGAAGAGAAGGAAGCCGCGCGATGAGGGAGACGAGGGAGTGAGAGAGACGAGAGAGAGAGGAGAGAGGATACTACATTTAAGAATGAAATTTAAGAGAGGATGTTTATTTAAAATGTCAAAATTGATATATGTATACCAAATATATATATGTATATATATATATATATATATATATATATATATAATATATATATATATATATATATATATATGTGTGTGTGTGTGTGTTAGATTTAATTTTTAAACTAATATACTCTTTCATCAGATTTCATTCTTAAAAGTAATATCTACCCTCCCTCTCTCTCTCTCTCTCTAGTATAAGTTTACATGCATGATTTTATATAAATAGATTTATGTGTAGGTGAAAGATATAAGGAATAAGAATGGTTTGATAATTAACTATATAAAAAAATTTTATTTATACAGTTTTTAAAAATTTTTGCCTACTTAATATCCTAATTCGTCCATCCATCGATTAACTTCCATTCACTTCCCCGCGCCAAAGCCGAGCTGAGAGCTAAACAGCATCAATAAGAGATTCGTCTCTCAAAGGAAATGGATCCACCCAAACCTTTAGACTCTTTCACGTCCTTAATTCGGCAACGCCTGTTTACGACTGGTTCCACCTCGTCCTGCTTTTGTTTTGAACGGTCGTTGAGGCGAACTTCTCTTGTCGTGTAAGAGCGTGCTTTTTTGTTTTGTTTTGTTTTATCAGTTCTTGTTGATGGTCGGGGCTTTTATTCATTTATTTATTGACTGATCCACGAAAACTTCTCTTGTCGTGTAAGCTTGTAGCTTTTTTGTTTTTTGTTTTTATCAGTTCTGATTGATGGTTCGGTCTTTTATTCATTTATTTATTGACTGATCCACGGAAACTTCTCTTGTCGTGTAAGCTTGTAGCTTTTTTGTTTTTATCAGTTCTTATTGATGGTCGGGGCTTTTGTTCATTTATTTATTCACTGATCCAAGGAAACTTCTCTTGTCGTGTTAGCTCGTAGCTTTTATCTTTGTTTTATCAGTTCGTATTGATGTTTGGGTTTTTTATTCATTTATTTATTGACTGATCCAAGGAAACTTCTCTTGTCGCGTAAGCTTGTAGCTTTTTTGTTTTTTGTTTTTATCAATTCATATTTGATGTTTTGGGCTTTTATTCATTTATTTATTGACTGATCCAAGGAAACTTCTCTTGTCGCATAAGCTTGTAACTTATTTTTTTTTATCAATTCCTTTAGGCGTTCGGTTCTCTTCCTAAATTTGTTTATTTACTGATCCAATATTAGCTGGGTACCACATCACTGTATGTGCTAGGGGCTTTTATTCAGCTGTTCATTGATTCACTCATTTTTAGCTTGGCTCCACATTACTATGTGTGTTCGGGACCTTTATCTATTTATTTATTTACTGACCCCATTTTAGCTTGGTAGCTTGTAAAATAATGTGATCTATCGATGAAAAAAAAAAAACACACAACTATTAAAGAAAGAACCTGAAAAAATGAGATAAGGGAATTAGCAGATGCCCTATCTTCAAATACACGTTACAAATGGATATTTAACAAAAATACATAGCTCGGTTTCTATAGCTCAGCGTCAAAAAAAAAAAAAAAAATTATATGAAAAAGTATTTGGAAAGTAGGTCTCGCCCTTGAAAGATAAGAAAAAAAATAACGAAAGAAAAAGAAAAAAAAGCGACATATTAAGTTCCTCTACAGCGGGCGAGGTCCAACCAAGAAGGCAAGAAATTTCTTGTACGCACGTGAGGGCAATAACTGCAGTGGCTTTACGAGAATTCTAATCTGGTATGTACGATGTCCCAATCTTTGCGCGTCAGTGAGGCTGCGAAAGATCATCCGAAATGAACGATAAGCTTCGCATTTTCTTCGAGAATATTTTCGTCAATGAGAAAAGGACTAAAAGACCACCTATTATCTAATACCTGATCTCTTCTTTCTGTAATTCCTACTATTACCGTCTATTATTTGTGAATGACACCATATTCTTTGCAAGCTTGAATTTTAAGTCAAGGGTCCCTGTGTTAGGGTTGTTCCATATGAATAGTACTCATCCATTGAAGTCGCAATACCATGGGACACCAGAGTTGAAGAGAAAGAGAGGGAAAAATTGGATAAGTATCAAGATCTGAAAATAGAAATAAGAAGGATATGGGATATACCAGTGGAAATCGTACCCATAATCATAGGAGCACTAGGCACGATCCCAAGATCCCTGAAAAGGAATCTAGAAAAACTAGAGGCTGAAGTAGCTCCGGGCCTCATGCAGAAGAGTGAGATCCCTAGAAAACGGCACACATAGTAAGAAGAGTGATGACTCCTAAGGAGGCAGAGCAACCCGGAACCCCACACTATAAATACCACCCAGTCGAATTGGAGGACTGTGATAGAGCAAAAATAAAATAATAATAATAATAATAATAATAATAATAATAATAATTATAATAATAATAATGATAAACTTTCGTAAATAAGTTTAAAGTTTAAACCTTTTCATTTTTTCTCGTTCTGAGTGCCAGATGATGTCTGTATAAAAATGCAAAACGTCCATAGCAGTATCTACCATATCCCACCCGACCCATACAAAATATAAACAAATAAATAAAATAAAAAAGAATAAAAAATCACAGAACTTTGCAAGGAACTTTATGCAGTATTTTCTCCTTCACATTCAATTATAATAATAATGATAATAATAATAATAATAATAATAATAATAATAATAATAATAATAATAATAATAAAATAATAATAATAATAATTAATAATAATAATAATAAATATATTATTATTATTAATTAATAATCATTATTATATATTATTATTATAATTATTATTCTTATTATTATTATTAAAAGTAATTGCTGCTCAGCTGCGTTAATTTTATCAATTAGAAACATAGAGAAGAAGCTTTATAAAACTAACGCAGCTGAGGCAGCAATTACTCCTAATAAAATATGTCCAAAAAGGGTTTACTTCCAGCATGTTATTATTATTATTATTATTATTATTATTATTATTATTATTATTATTATTATTATTATTATTATTATTATTATTATTATTATTATTATTATTATATTCAGGGGATGAATCAAACCGAAATTTGATGGACCAAGCTGAGTCATCCTACAAGTTTGCCTTTATTTTCTCCATTTATATTTTTTTCTTTTCATCAACCCTGCCTCCTATAAAGTTACGAGATCAGTGTACCAATATGTAGCAAAAGTTCGTAACTGACCATTGTTGCAACGTTCTTCGGTAATCACCACCACGCCCCTTGATCCGACGAAGCTTAAAGTTGCATGATTTTCAATAAGTCCTCTCTCCAACTCTCTTGCTTTTATGATCCTTTAGTGCTTGCACCAAATCGGTAATGTCTTTTGCAAGCTTTACTCTTTTTTTTTCTTCTTTTTTTACAAGGCCGGATAGTGACCCTCGAACCTTATCGTGACCTGCTACATACAGTTTGCAGTAAAACTGCCCAGTCAGGTTGGAGGTCTGCTTTTATTTATATTTCATTTCACAAAGCACAGGCTTTTATACTTTTATTCTGTCGGCTCAGGACCTCACTATATCCTGTTGCAGCTTATAACAGCCCTCAGGACCTCACTGTAACCTGTTGCAGCTTACACCAGGCCGCTAACGGTTGTGTCCAGTTGAAAAATGCTCTGCTTTTTAGACAACGATAATGTTGAACTTGTTCAACCTTCCTTCTAATCCGATATAAGTGAACAGATTCTCTTAAAACAATTAAAAAGATTTTTTGTACAAATAATTATCATCTCGGGAAAACTGATTGACACATTTGTTTCTACGTAATTACAGCGTCACTAAGAGTATAACGGTACACACTGAAATTATTCATAATTACAAAAAAAGATAAATAATTAATTATGGAAAATTCCAATAAAATTTTTCCTCAAACTTGCTATTCTGAAAAAAAAGTTAGACAGAATGAAAAGTTCTAATAAGAAATAAAGATGAAAACGCAGATGAGAGACAAAAATTCTAATAAGAAATAAAGAGGAAAACGAAGATGAGAGTGAAATGAACTCTTAGTAAACAGAGCGAAATAGAGGAGATAATAAAATAAACGTCAAATCAATAAAAGAAAAATGGTAAACATGGATAAATACGTAAATGCAAGCTACATCGGAAACGACCAATGCTAATTCGTGATTGGTGGAAGAAACTGACTGAAATACCAATAAAACTATATCAGTCCTTTCGTTAAGGTCACGTAAATGAACCCTGTATTCGGATTGCTGGACTATTTTTTTTTGTATGGCAGATTAAGGGCAAACTAGTCAGCAAAAAAAAAAAAAAAAAAAAAAAAAAACGCAGGTTCTCTAAAGGGTCGGGATAGAGCCTAACTAAACTTTTGATCTTAATGATACATTATTCACCTTTTGAGGTTTTGCGTTTTTTAATTTAGAGGTTAGAATTGATTTTGTGGTGTGTCCATGGTACCACGGTGTTTCAAACTATAGTATGCAGCAGCTGTTCCTCATCTCTTTCTCTCCTTGTATACAGACATTTACACATAATTAATCTCACAAACGTATGCGTGTAAGTTTGTATGTATGTACATATACACGGACACATATATACTATATATACATATTTATAAACACATGTATACAGTTTATACATACATTCGCTTATATTTAAGAACAAAATTACTTATAAAGCATATATCGATCGGAATCTAACATATATATCGAGGCAGACTGAATACGCTCAAGAAAAAAAAGAAGAAAAGAAATATTAAATAAATTCAACAAAAAGACCCGATAACCGTTTCGAAGTGAATAAAACCAAAGCAGAGTTTTATATCTGATTATGAAATTGAAGGAAAAACTTGAGAACTGCCGTATTGTCTGAATCACTTTATCCTTCAGAGCACGAAAAGATCCCGGTTTATCATATTTTATCACCTTATCATTTGGCACCCATCACAGAACCTACTAGATTTATTTCTCGGTTTTGAAAAATATATCCTAAAGCATAAAAAAAAAAGCTTCACCGATTTTCCGCAGATTATATGATCGTTACTTGTAAATGGAGCATCGTCATTAAGAAAACATCCGTCACAAAAAAAAAAAAAAAACGTTTCCAAGAGAAGAGATGGAGAGCGAACGTCTCCACCAATGTCATCTGCGGCGTGTAAACAACTTTTTTACTCCCGGCTTCTAATTTCATTCCGCTGCTCGGCCCCAACTAGATGACTCTCGTCAAAGGCCAAGGTTGTCAGCATTTTCTTCTTCTTCTTCCTTTTCCACTTTAAGGTTGTAGTTGGGATGATGCTTAAATCCTTATATATATATATAATATATATATATATAGAATATATATAATATATATAGTATATATATATATATATATGAAACTGTAATAGCCACAATGCCCTCTTAACTTCTCTCGAATTCTTCTCCCTTTTCTGGAGACGCTTGTCACTACAAGCCTTGAGAGCCAACTGCAAGAATGGATGATGTTTATTGCTCAATAACAATTTTGAAACTTGAAAAAATTTGGCTAGTGCTATCTTGGAAGCCGTGGGTGTTATCAATATATTTCTAGGAAAAATCAAGTATATCCTGCTCTAATTATAAATGCTGGCTTTTCCTTGTGAATAATAGAAATAAAAAAGTACATAAAAAATGAAATGAAAAAAATTATATTCCAATTTGTTGATACGTGGCAATCAATTTTTAGTTATTTGGTTATTTTGACCATCTTCTAATACTACTACTACTACTCCCACCACCACCACCACTACTACTACTACTACTACTACTACTACTCTACTACTACTACTACTACTACTACTAATAATAATAATAATAATAATATAATAAGTAATAATTCTTGTATATTTAAAAATCGTATATATGAAAATGGTATGAATAAAATTGGTCTAAATAAATATGGTATATATAAAAAGCTAAATAATAAAAGTGCTATATATAAAAATGGTATATATTTATGTTGAACGAAGTGTCAGTTTTATAAAATCTCTTTCCCTGCTGTGTGTGAGACCTCCACCGTAATAAAACTTTATTTCGAGACTCGCCACAACACCTAATGATAATTACTGATGTCCTAGATTACGTTCTCGCTAAACCTTGGCGTCTTTGGTGAATGGTGCAAAATGTAGACGTGTAGATCTAAAGAAATTTTTATCTGAACTTTTTTCCTCGTTTTTTTAATACAAGATATCTTTTCAGTTCCTGAATGGTTCGTATTTTTGTGTGTTTTTCATTACTGTGTTTTTATTTGTTTTAAGTTTAGGCCTAAACTCTTTCATTTTTTCTTTTTTACACAAAGTGTATTTTTTCAGTTTTTCCTGCTTTTGTCTCTGTGTTTTTATTTGTCATCAGTTTCGACCCTAACCTTTGTTTTTTTTTTTTATACAAGGTGACTTTTCAGTTTAAAACTGGTTCGTTTTGTGTGTGGTTTTTATTAATGTGCTTTTCTTTGTCTTTTCGGTTCAAGAATGGCTCGTGTTTTTGTGTTTTATTAGAGTGTTTTTATTCGTTTTTCAATTCAATAATGGCTAATTTTCTATGTTTTTCCCAGTGCTTTCATTTGTCTTTTCAGTTTAAGAATGCTTCTGTTTTGTGTGTTTTTTCTGTCTTGTCGGTTCAGGAATGGTTCGTCTTTTGTGTGTTTTTACTTATGAGTGGAAAATAAGAGAATCAACTGGAAATAAATTCAAATCTCGTGATGAGCTAAGTCAGTGTCCTTCGTTCTGGAATCTAAGCAACACTTTTCTAACTAGACAGTTTATCAGTTCATCTCTCAGATCCTCCGCTCTGGAATTTCAACAACGTAACTGGGAATTTCATCTGGAAGGTAGAAAAAGATCCGCTCGACCTTCAGCCGAGGGAGGTGAATGGATGGATAGATGCTGGGAACTGGATCTCTTCGCTTATGAGTGCAGCCTCTCTCTCTCTCTCTCTCTCTCTCTCTCTCTCTCTCTCTCTCTCTCTCTCTTTCCTCAAGAACGCCGCATGCCTAGTGACATGAGGTGGGCCAAGAAGTGAGATGGTAAGTTCTGGGGTCTATTTCGGTAAAATAGGGAGGTTTTCCAGTCGAAATCGGTTTTTTTTTCTTTAAGTCAAGATAGGATTTTTCTGAAGTAAAATAGTTTTTTTTTTAAATCAAAATCGGGATTTTTTAAAAGTCAAAATAGGATTTTTTTTATTAGGTAAAATATGGATTTATTTTATTAGGTAAAAATCGGATTTGTATCAAGTAACAATCGGAGTTCTTTTATTGGGTGAGAATCGTAGATTTTTTTATAAGCCAAAAAAATAACGGGAATTATCGTTATCTGTGACATTATTATTTGTCAACTCTCCATGCGTATATTCGTATGGGCGCATTCACGCATGTAATTTCAATACAACATATCCAAGAGAGAGAGAGAGAGAGAGAGAGAGAGAGAGAGAGAGTACGCCTCACCTCACGATAAACAGATCTCTTCTAGGGTACGCATTAGCATGTCGTATTTTGATCTTGCATTCATGTCAGGCGAGGGGCATTCTGAAGTGAAGAATTCTAGGTCAACCTTCCTTTTCGCTTCTCAGAAGGTTTTCCCACGTCTGTGCCGCAATAAAGTCCCATGCTGGCTTCAAAATAACCCGATTTTCACTTTAAAAAGCCTAATTTTGACCTGAAAAGAATCCTATTTTGACTTCAAGAAAGTTCGATTTTGTCTAAAAGAAAAGAAGTCCGACTTTGACATTAAAAAATTCCGACTTTGACTTTAGAAAAAGGCCGACCTTGATATTCAAAAAAGTCCGACTTAGTCTTAAAAAAAGTCCGACTTTGACTTAAAAAAAAAATCCGACTTTGACTTTAAAAAAAAGTCCGAAATTGACTTCAAAAAGTTCATTTTGACTTCAAAAACGCTAACCAGACTTATAAAAAGTCATATTTTGACTTCAATAACGTTCGTTTTTTACTTTAAAAAGTCTGGTTTCGACTTCGAAAAGTCCTGCTTTAACTTTAAGAATTCCAATTCTAAATTCAGAAAGTTCAACTGTGATTTAAACGATAAAATGTTGACTTCAACAAAAGTCCAATTTTGATTCCAACGAAGTCCGGTTTTGATGTCAATAAAGTCCGATTTATATATATATATATATATATATATTATATATATATATATATATATATATATATATATATATATATATATATATATAATATATTTTTTTTTTTTTTTTTAATTTTATTTTAGCATCGTACTCTTTTATGGAATTCTCTCTCTGATGGTGTAACAAAGTCAATTCGTCTCTGGGGTGAAAATAACGCTCAGTGTTCTATAGAACCCAAATGACGAAATATGTCGCCAGTCTGTGAGAGAAGCTATTGAAAGGGAGAACTTGTATCATCCATTGAAAAAAAAAATCAAGATGAATAGAATGGCAAGTGAATGGATAGTCTGTCGGTTAAAAAGTGCAATCGAGCGTTCTGAGAATTACAAGCTTTCATTCATAGTTAGAAATAATGCGTAAGCACGCATGCGCCGACTTCAAAACAGTAAAACTTCATCATCCGTGATATTGCGATACCGTTCGAGTGTGTACGCATATATAAATACAGTTATAACTGAAGTTTTTGTATACGTGCATATGAATATAATTATAACTCAAGTTTTGTATAAATGCATATTGATACAATTATTACTCAAGTTTTTTTTTTACGTGTATATGAATACAATTGTAACTCAATTTTTTTTATATTTGTCTATGTATGCAATTATAACTCAAATTTTGTATACTTGTGTATGAATACAATTATATAATTCAAGTTTTTGTATACGCGTACATGAATACAGTTATAACAAGTTCTTTTTATATAAGTATATAAATACAATTGCAACTCAAGTTTTTCATACGTGTTTATCAATACAATTGTAGCTCAAATGATCGTATTCGTGTATATGAATACAATTATACCTTAAAATCATATTGAGAGGGATGCATGCGGGTAAGAATATCTTCAATTCAATATTTAACATGAGCAACTATTTTTATTTAGTTACAAAGTCCTTTGTAGGTATTAACTCACCGAATACTTTCGGAATCGGTAATCTGTTCATTCACCTCCGTGCTTAGAAAAATGCAACTCAAAATCCACTAGAAAATGTAGGAATTAAAAAAAACTGTCTCTCTAGAGAGTTCACATAGGCAGGATGTATGTTCCACCTCTCCTGAAAGACGTATACTTCAGGAGAGACGGAACAAATATCCTGCCTAAGTGAACTTTCGAGAGAGACTGGGAGTTTAAGGCCCTGTCAATGGCTTATCAACAGCCAATCAGGAGCGTCGTAAGGGACTGGCCTAGACACCAAATGCGCGGCTGATGTAAATCTACTATAGTATCATTGACGCAATCAAGTATTCTGTCAGGTGGTGGCCTATGTTGTCTATTCCTTTATAGCGCTGCCAGAAGTACGATTATGTCTAACTTTAACCTTAATTAAAACGAAAATCACTGAGGCTAGAGGGCTACAATTTGGTATGTTTGAGGATTGGAGGGTGGATGATCAACACCCCAATTTGGCGCCCTCTAGCCTCAGTAGCGCCTATCGACCTTGAGGAGTGAGCCACCGCCATCTTGAATTCAAGATGGCGGCGAGTGAGCGCATTCGAAACTGGTCCGGTCTAATCAATATAATAGCCCTCTGGAGATCGGACCCCAGTGACGTCACTGGAGGAGGATGAGAGGTGCCTCTGGGAGGTGTGGCAATAGAGGAGAAAGGAGGGAAGAGGCTCGAGAGGTTCCTCTGCGATGCCTCTGCTTATGCAGAGCAGTGCGTCTTTATTTGGTTGGCGCATTATAATACAGAATTTATTTATGCATTGGCTTTTTAGAATAGAGATTAGGATGATATTTTTGATGCATATACACGCACACTTACACATTGTATATATATATATATAATATATATATATATATGCATGTGTGTCCGTGTGTATATATGTGTAATTGTAATCACCATAAGGCCCTATTAACTTTTCTACTTCAGGAAGTTCAGAGGGCATTGTGGCTATCACAATCACATATGTATCTTGTAAAAAGTGACCAGTAGATTCTACACACACACACACATACACACACACACACACACACACACACACATATATATATATAGATATATTATAATATATTTATATATTTACATTCGCTTTCCTGTAAGCTTTAAGGGAGGAGACTTACAAAACTTAAATTCTCCCTCGGATTCCTGGAAACGGCATTGAATGCAGGCAAAATCTTTGAAAACGATTGAAGTTGATATCTTTAATTTTACAATATTTTTCAAGCTTCCTCGCCTTGAACTACAACTATTTTTGTTAAGTAGAATTACAGATCTACAGCTATTTTCATGTAGATGAATATTCCTGAATATCTTTTGTAAATGAAAAAAAAAAAAAAAATACTCTCCATCTTTTTTTACAGCAGTAACGAGTCAGTCGCCAAATGCCATTCCCCCTCCCCCTCCCGGCCCCTCTCTTCTCTCCTCTGCTCTCCCCCTCTCTCCCTTCTCTCTCTCTCTCTCTCTCTTTCTCTCATCTCTCTCTCTCAATTTTTATCTGTCAGTATTTGCTGTAATCTCTCTCTTTCTCTCCCGCCTCTCTCTCTCTTTCTCTCTCTCTATCTCTCTCTCTCTTTCTCATCAGTCAATGTTTGCTATCTCTATCTTTCTCTTTCTCTTTTTTATCAACCAGTGTTTGTTGTATCTCTTTCTCTCTCTCTCTCTCTCTCTCTCTCTTCTTGCCATCGTTTTTTAATCAGTGTTTACTGTTTGGATCTCTCTCTCTCTCTCTCTCTCTCTCTCTCTCTCTCTCTCTCTCTCTCTCCCTAACGTCCTTCAACCAGACATTTTTATCTTTTGTTACTTTTTTTTTTTTTTTTTTTTTTTTTTACCCACTACAGTCGCTCTCCTTTATAACGACCAAACAAACGGCTGTCGCTTAGCCCCGGATACGTCCGTTACGACGTCTGAGCGGATGCCAGTGAAAGGGAGCAGCGGATACAAGGTCATACCCAAACCCGGGTAAGGTCGTGGGACCCGCTGGGTATGATGATGTTTTGGCTGGTTCGCAAATAATACTATTGGTCATTGCTTTGTTTAACATTTCCTATACGAATAACTCTTAGAGTCTGCCGTAATTGAGAGAGAGAGAGAGAGAGAGAGAGAGAGAGAGAGAGAGAGAGAGATTCTACCATCACCATTGAAGGGAAGCAACGAAAACATGAGAGAAAAAAATCTGAATAAATCTCAAGTCAACTAAAATTGAGAGAGAGAGAGAGAGAGAGAGAGAAATCCCCAAATAACCAATAAAGAATACAATACCAACGAATCCAAGTGAGAACGAGATCTGAATAAATATGAGTCAACCATGATTGGCCATTCTTGCTTTTATTTCTGTTCTGCCCTCAGGCAACAGAATATAGTGAAGAATCCTATTGTTTATAAGAATTTCTTTTTCGTTTACTTCAGGGCAATAACCTGTTTGTCTATAATTAAATCCATTCGTATGGAAAGTAAATAAGATTTTATTTTGAAAATGATTAATCACTTAGACCCTATGCTTTGGTTATCTGGAGTATCTCAATGACTGTTTTTGAGTAGCCAGTATCTAAAGCAGACTATATCAATGACTATTTTTGAGTAGCCAGTAACTATAGCAGACTATATCAATGATTGTTTTTGAGTAGCCAGTAACTATAGCAGACTATATCAATGACTGTTTTGAGTAGCCAGTAACTGAAGCAGTTGGTGTATATTGTAACCGTATAGTAAATATTGTAATTGTAAGTAATGTAGGTTTAATCATTTCAATAAAACAAAAATAATAATGATAATTTCGGGTGGGGCTAGGACCACGAGAACTATAGAAAAAATTCATGGTTTTTAGTCTTGAAGATGATTACATCTTTTCGGTCAGAATTGTTGAAAAATCTTTGAAATTTCAAAATCGAAAAAAATATTTTCTAGAATTATGGTCGAACATATAAATAATTCGTTAAGTAGCCACCGTTAAGTGATTTCAGGCATCTTAACCTGCATTTGTATTCCATTAAATATTATAAGTTCCCGCTATGATTGACTATCAAAGTTAATAGTTCCCCTATAATGGCTAATTATATCAATCATGTTTCATCCCTGTATCACTCTTTCTTTCGAAGGTAATGATCATTATAACAAGATATAACGAACTCTTATAACCAAACATTAAACCTCTCTCTCTCTCTCTCTCTCTCGATTTTCAACTGTCACTATCTGGTGTTTGAATCTCTCCCCCACCTCTCTCTCTTTTTTTGTTTTGTTTTTTATCAGTCGATATTTGCTGTATCTCTCTCTCTCTCTCTCTCTCTCTTCTCTCTCTCTCTCTCGTTCTTTTTTCCAGTCAGTGTACCTCTCTCTCACTTTCTGCCTCTTGTTTAATTTCAGTCAGTAATTGCTGTTTGCCTCTCTCTCTCTCTCTCTCTCTCTCTCTCTCTCTCTCTCTCTCTCGTTCTTTTTTTTAGTCGTGATTGCAGTTTTGATCTCTCTCTCTCTCTCTCTCTCTCTCTCTCTCTCTCTCTCTCTTTGTTTATCGCTTTACCGCCCATACATTCACTTGTTTTTATCAGTTTTCTCATTCTTATGCCTTCCAACGTCATGGTGTAATGCTGCAATATTAAGGGTTATTACAGCAAAATGATAGTATGAAATCCTAGGTTTTTTCCTCTTTCTGAAATAATGAAATACGAATCAAATTGCGATAAGACTTGAAGTGCTGAATGTGAGCTTTGCTCGACCTTGGAGTGGGCTTTTGAAATGATCTCTCTTTCTCTCCCTCCCTCTCTCTGGTATCTTATCGGTCAGCGTCTATTGTTGATCTCTCTCTCTCTCTCTCTCTCTCTCTCTCTCTCTCTGTCTGTCTGTCTTCCTGTGTCTCTTTCTCTATGATTTTTCTAACACTGTAATCATTTTTAATTCTGAGGATTCATGTAACTCTCTCTCTCTCTCTCTCTCTCTCTCTCGCTCATATATATATATAAATATATATATATATATATATATATATATATATATATATATATATATATATATATATATATATGTTTTTCTACACTAATTACTTTTAATTCTGAAGATTTATTTAACCCTCTCTCTTTCTCTCTCCTTTTTTCTAACACTGTAATCATTTTGAATTCTAAAGATTCATGCAACTTGCTCTCTCTCTCTCTCTCTCTCTCTCTCTCTCTCTCTCTCTCTCTCTCTCCCTGTTTATTGCGATTTGTCTGTGTGAGCTAATTCTCTTTCCTCCCACACACCGCAAAAGAAAAGGTGAGCAATGAATACCTTTAGACTGGCGTTTCTCCCATAAGGAAAAACAGTTGAAAGAAAAAAAGCAGTCGACCTCCAACAACGGGAGCATCTTGCAGATGGTCATCTCGCTGGAGAGAGAGAGAGAGAGAGAGAGAGAGAGAGAGAGAGAGAAGGGAGGGCTTTGTTCATGTCGAAGGAATTGGGTCTTTTCCCATAGTAGACGATCATGCCTGAGGTATTATAGTCCACGGCTGCGTGGCTTACGCGCTTCTACGCATGCGCTGAATGACTGCTAATGATTTCCATTGGTATATAGGCCATGAGATAGCGTTTCTTTCAAATATCTGTCTCTGCATTTAAAATTTTTTGCTTTTCGCTTACTTGGGGAGTAATCCTACAAAATAGTTTGTTGTTTTTGTTGTTTTTGATGGGGTTGGAGCGGGTGTAGGAAAGCCCTATGGAAGAGCTTAAAAAGGTCTGAAAATGTGTTTCGTGTTGAGTTAAATATACGTACAAGAATTTTAGGGTAGGATATATATGATTTATTTATTAGGATGAAAATGTCAAAAATAAATAATGTGCATGTCAAACAGTACCGAATAATTATTTCTAATAAAATATAGCGTATTTGTTTTAATTTTCTTTAGTGAAACAAAGTTCTGTTTGACTGCAGATTTTAGCAGGTGTCCGTGTAAGCTGGAGGGCGGATCACGCCTTGTTTTCTCTAAGGAGGCAAAGGGCGGTCGGTCTTGGAGATGGGGGGTTGGGTTGGCGGTTAACGAAAGAATTGTAAGGCTTTACTGGAGAATGGAAACTAGAACTAATTTATGTTTCTTCATCTGCTTTCATGTAATTTTATATATATATATATATATATATATATATATATATATATATATATATATATATATATATATATATATTTTATTTTTTTTATTTTGAGGATGTTCAATAATCTGACGTATGATTTGAATAATTCATGCCTTGTGGAAGTTAGTAAGATTTATGCTTATTTGGTCGGTATTGCTGTGCTATTTGTATCTTTATACCTTTCCGGCACGAAGTCAAGTGGTCGTTAAAGGATATATTACAAAATTCTTACAATAGTACATATACATGTATATATATATAGATATTATATATATATATATATTATATATATATATATATATATATATATATTTATATATATATATATCTATATATATAACATATATATATATATATATATATATATATATATATATATATATAGATATATATCTAATAAAAGGAGCCCATAAAAACACCAAAATGTAGAGAGAAAAGTACTATATTTCAGAGACTGCTGTCTCTCTCTTCAGGTATATGAATGAGAAAAGTTTACAGAAAAGGTGGTATTTATACCAAGAGATTCGTCCACAAGTAAGCCAATTTAGGTCACCCCCGCTGGTAATCTTCCTTTAATCTTCTTAAGCGTTGGTTGAATGAACACTGCGTCGACGATGTCCGATGTCCAATTCCCTTTTGAGATGTTCATTACCTGCTTCTCTTTTATTAAGGCCGATTCCATCATTTGACTCTTGTACCGGCAGTTGCTGCTATAAATTACACGTGACATATTCCAGTTTATTCTATGGTTATGTTCATTTATATGGTTGAAAATAGCCGAGTTCTGTTGTCCATACCTAACTGACCGTTTGTGTTGTATTAATCTCTGGGGAAGTGATTTACCTGTAAATCCGATGTAAGATTGGTCACAGTCCTGGCATGGGATCTCATATACCCCAGAGTCTTTGGGCGATGTCTTTTGTTGGACGTTAATCAGGGATTTGGCTAAGGTATTTGGGTAGGTAAATGCAAAAGGGTTGGATTTCCCAAGGGTGTGAGTTACTCTCTTAATCGTCTCCAGGTGGGGAATTTTTATTTTATTGTTGGGTGTGTCTCTGGTCTTGTCTTTAGGGGGTCGGTAGAAAATTACGTTTGCTTTTTGAATTGCTTTCTCAATTATATGGTCAGGATACTTTAAAGATGAAAGTTGCTTGCGAATTAGTTCAAATTCTTTTTCCAGGAAATCTGGGGAACAAATTCGTAAGGCTCTTAAGAATAGGTTGCTCGCTAGACTATCTTGATAGTATTGTCATGATAGCTAAAGTAGTGAATATATGAAAGTGAGAACGTTGGTTTTCTGTATATGGTAAATTTGTATTCTGTCGTGTCTCTGATTATTAAAACATCAAGAAAAGGAATTTTGTTGTCTGTTTCCCATTCAACTTTAAATTTGATGCTGGGCACTAATGCGTTTAATTTTGAGAGGAATTCATTAAAATTACCCCACTTTATTATCCAAAAATGTTAGTATGTCATCCACGTATCTCATCCACAGCATGTTTTTGGTTTTATTGCATTTATTACTGTAGTTTCAAAGTATTCCATGTACAGATTGGCTAAAATAGGACTTAAAGGACTACCCATAACTACACCCGAATTTTTGTTTTGTAGAATGATTCCCCGAATGAAAAATACGTTATTAGATGCACATAATTCAACTAACTTTATTATTTTGTCAAGTGCCAAAGGGAAATGATCTGAATAGTGGGATAATTTTTCCCTTAAAAACTGAAGAACGTCCTGTACTGGTACTTTTGTGAATAGGGAGTCTACGTCAAGGCTTAAAAGTTTTATGTTGTGAAGTGGTATATGTGCTTCTCTGAATTTGTGACAAAAGTCTTCCGAATGTTTGATGTGACTGGGAGAAAAAGTGCCTAAAAAAGGAGAAAGGAGGCCAGCTAACCATTTAGAAATTTTGTAATTGAAAGCTCCGGCGCATGAAACGATGGGTCTGAATGGAAGATTGTCTTTGTGAGTTTTGGGAAGACCATAGAAGTAGGGTAATTTAGGATTAATTACTTTAAATTTCTCTAATAGTTCAATACTCTTTTTGTCTTGGCCAATTAATCTTACTTTCCGAAAAAATTCTGTGGGAACGTTCTGGAGGGGATTTTTCGTCAGTTTTTCGTAAGTATTTGTGTCGCTAAGGAGCTGGTTGATTTTGTCGAGGTAGAAGTCTTTGTCCATTATTACAATTTTGCCGTCTTTGTCGGATCTACTTATTATAACATCTAACTTTTTTAGCGAGTGGATGGCTATCATGAATCTGCGGGGAACAGGATATTTCTTATGAAGGTCAGTTAAAGCATTTAGTAACACTCCTTTTAAACATATCTCTTCACGGCTGTAGTTTTTGTCAGATATGAATTTATCAAAAGCCCCTATGAAGTCTAGGTTGTTTTTGCGGTCTGGCATAAGGGCAAAGGATAAGCCTAAATTTAAAACTAAATGTTGATTTACAGTAAGGGGGGTGTTGGATAAGTTTAAAACTTTGTCTTGTTGGGAAACAGACAACAAAATTCCTTTTCTTGATGTTTTAATAATCAGAGACACGACAGAATACAAATTTACCATATACAGAAAACCAACGTTCTCACTTTCATATATTCACTACTTTAGCTATCATGACAATACTATCAAGATAGGTCTAGCTAGCAACCTATTCTTAAGAGCCTTACAAATTTGTTCCCCAGATTTCCTGGAAAAAGAATTTGAACTAATTCGCAAGCAACTTTCATCTTTAAAGTATCCTGACCATATAATTGAGAAAGCAATTCAAAAAGCAAACGTAATTTTCTACCGACCCCCTAAAGACAAGACCAGAGACACACCCAACAATAAAATAAAAATTCCCCACCTGGAGACGATTAAGAGAGTAACTCACACCCTTGGGAAATCCAACCCTTTTGCATTTACCTACCCAAATACCTTAGCCAAATCCCTGATTAACGTCCAACAAAAGACATCGCCCAAAGACTCTGGGGTATATGAGATCCCATGCCAGGACTGTGACCAATCTTACATCGGATTTACAGGTAAATCACTTCCCCAGAGATTAATACAACACAAACGGTCAGTTAGGTATGGACAACAGAACTCGGCTATTTTCAACCATATAAATGAACATAACCATAGAATAAACTGGAATATGTCACGTGTAATTTATAGCAGCAACTGCCGGTACAAGAGTCAAATGATGGAATCGGCCTTAATAAAAGAGAAGCAGGTAATGAACATCTCAAAAGGGAATTGGACATCGGACATCGTCGACGCAGTGTTCATTCAACCAACGCTTAAGAAGATTAAAGGAAGATTACCAGCGGGGGTGACCTAAATTGGCTTACTTGTGGACGAATCTCTTGGTATAAATACCACCTTTTCTGTAAACTTTTCTCATTCATATACCTGAAGAGAGAGACAGCAGTCTCTGAAATATAGTACTTTTCTCTCTACATTTTGGTGTTTTTATGGGCTCCTTTTATTAGATGGAATTCTGTTGTTACAGAACACTTTTACCAGTCATATATATATATGTATATATATATATATATATATATATATATATATATATATATATATATATATATATATATATATATATATATACATGGGGGAAAGAACCCCCAGTATTCATAAGGTAAGCGTGGACACGAAACGGAAGGCAGACCCCTATCTCTCTCTCTCCAAGGAATCACCCTCTCTCTCTCTCTCTCTCTCTCTCTCTCTCCAAGGAACCTCACTCTCTCTCTCTCTCTCTCTCTCTCTCTCTCTCTCTCTCTCACCTCTTTCTCTCCATTCTAACAGGTAATGAAAATGAGAGAGTTGCATCATAACATAACGTTTATTTACAAGAATAACTAAATCAATTAACTAAGTAATCCAGTCTTACAGACTAATTCAAAAACTACAATGTCAAGTCACCCAAAAGTCCACACCCCACTGGGAACTCTTTTGTCCCCCGGTATTCCAGATCCGTCTGTTCCAAAGATACAGAACACAACCCGGTAAGTACACACACAAGTTTAAAGACAAAGTTAATAAAATGGAACATCTTACAAGATATCAAACAAGCCATCCCTTTGGCTAAAGTAAAGGTAACACTTACCCATTCCCAACCGGAATATCACTCACTGTTTAAAAAAACACTTTGGCATCTGCCATCATGGCTTCGCCTTCCCCCACGAATGTCTGTGCAAGTCTTCCCATAGACTTGGCTAGTGATACATTATGAATAGAAGAGGCGCACACGCACATACGAATGCACACTTCGACAACGCCTCATATTACTGGCTACAACCAGTTTCCCAAAGGCACTTTGAGAAGAGTTCATAAACTGTCGTACATTGACTTCCTGAATTAAGCACTTTTATCTCACGCCATCCCCTAGAAACTCATTGATCAGCTACTCTCAGGTCGTCACTCCTGCACTGTTCTCCACATTCCATAGGTCACAGAGAACGCACGAACAATATATTATTAATCAAAATCCCTAGGCCTTACAGATAGCTCGGCCACCTATATGCTAGCCCCCGCTTAGCAAAATTGCTTATATAATACAAAACACTGGCCGGCTTAAAATAAAATAAGTAAAACTGCACGTCTCTGGCATTATAAAATAGTCTTATCACGCTTTAATCTCCCAATAACACAAAACGCATTTTCTCTCATATTTTCTGCATTAGGATTCTTGAATATCCCTCTTCGTGTGTCTGCAAGTAGCTGCACAGACAGTAGCAGGCTATAGCAGGCTGTAGCAACTGTAGGAAGACGGAATGCCTCCCTCATCGTAGAATACTCTCACGGCTTCTTGTAGATCCCCAAAAAACACGCTGTAGAATTCTCTCGAACTCCCATCATGGAAATACTTGTAATCACCCTGGACAACATGGCAGCAACCTCTCTTCACGGCTGGTGGACGTCTTGCTGGTGTCGGGGAACGACTTTTTTGGTGTATGTTAGTATGTCAGTCAAGTCACTGGTCAATCTAAGAAAATTAAACCAAACATACTACTTCTATCAAACAATGATCTCAAAAAGTCAGAAATACTAACTGAACGTCTCCCAATTAACTCCCTTAAATATGACTACTAAAATGACAAGTCATTATCACAACTCTCTAAGAAAAAAAAACATCAAGTTCTCCAACTCAATTCTCCAAACTCGCACATCAGCACACACACAACTCAGAAATCACAGCAACTCCAAGGAATTCTGCACTCACATTTCGAACTCGAATGTGCTCACAAAAAAAAGAAGAAAAAATCGTAACGAGCTCAAGAAAGAAAAGAATCACGTAACACCCAGACCCAAAAATGTTCTCGCAAGTTCTGACATTTAAACAACCCACAAAATCAGCAAAAATCTCCAACTTTTAACAGCAAAAACCCCTTTACTGCTCAATAATTAATCACAATGAGACTTAATGTCAAACTCCCATTACTTAAGTAACAACCCTCGAAAAATTACACCTCCCGGTAAAATCAAATCTCCCGTCCAAAAAAGAAATGCTACTTAAGCTCAATCCCCAAATCATATCTCTCATAGGAAAAGGAAGAAAAATAATAATAAAAAAAAGATAATCACAAGATTTCCCCAATCACAAAATACATAATATATGTATAATATGCATAACTCCCGCGTTTTTCCCAAGAAATGCTCCGGAATTTGCCAGAAAGCAAACTCTCACACATGCGCTTTCGTGAAATGCTATAGCCAACATTTCCAGATATTGCAAAAATTCTGATCTGTCACCATCAGAGGAAAAGAATCAGCACACGCTCAGCACACGGCTCATCACATCGCCTGTCAGCAGAAAAATCGCCTGCGGACGCATGCTCAAACAGTAGCATAAAAATTGTCTAGTCAGACACATAAGTTTGGAAACTCATGATTCTCTAGAAAAAAAAAGGTCTAACTGACACATTTCACAGAATTAACTCCAGGATATGACTAATGTGTTCAAAAATTTGTCTCGAAGACTTATTCTCTCAACATGACTTTGCCCAAATTATATTTCTCCAAGAATAACACACTTGTGAACATAAAAAATGCACACATCTCCATAGGACTCGTAATGCAGTAATGCCATTCGCCTCTAAATAGTCACAAAATCAAAAAAGAGAACCACAGAAATCTCCTCTTGACTCGAAAAAAACTCCCATAATCACAAAAAAAAGGGTCACCCGCCCAAGATTAATTCCAACTCCATTATGAGACACCATATTAATAATAACACCACTCCGGTTATAAAAATATTTCCTCCATTTGGTTAATAACCAACCCCCTTATATTATTCTCTTATTTCTCTAATAGCCACATGTCAGTAAAAAAAAAGACCACTCCAGGAATAGAGAATAATCACCTCTATTTCGGCAAATACAAAATATTTACCTCTATTTCCCCAATAACTCCATGTGGAACAAAACAAGGCTCCAAAAAATATATCTCCAAAAAATGTGCACTCAAGGCAACTAACTCACACACTCACAAATATTGCCCCATAATCTCCAAATATGTGTCTCCATTTGCAACTAAGATGGCTGCAAAATAATTGAACTAAACATAGCTCATATCACTATTGGCAAATATCAAAAATGGCCAAAAAAATATATCTCCCATATATTATATCTCAAATTATAACTCCAAAATAATATATACCTCCAATTATCTCTCCAAAATAATATATCTCAATTATATCTCAATTTTAACTCCAATTCTCCAGAGAATAACTCAGTGTTATAGTCAAAAACTATAAAAACTCACTCCATTTAGCATAATTGCTAAAAAAGGGCAAAAACTCGGCAAATAAAACTGTCTAGAAAATTCTAGAAAAAATCACCAATGTGTCACAAGTCATTATAACAGAATTCCCAACTCACAGTGTCTAAGCAAAGACTTCCCCATATGCACTACGACATAGCCATTAGAAAACTTAACCAAGTTTCCTATCTCTCACAAAGTTGTCACAAATACAACTAATGTATTGTGCAAGAAAACTCACAATTTCTGGAACACAAATATCCAGAGAAAAAATGTAGTGCCATTACGTATGCATTCAAAACGTGCAAAAAATTCTCCCACATATTACTCTATAGCATCAAATAGCTAAAACACGAACACGTTCCCGAACAATGACTCTAAGTCATGAACTGAGACATTAAAAAATATCCACACCAACTGGAGAGAAAAAATAAATTCAAATTCACCCTTGGTAAAAAAAAAACTTGTGTCAGCGATGGCTAATTTCCAAAAAAGGAGAAAAGAAAAATCAACGGCACCATTAACCATCTCCCTTAACTCACTAGATGTCAAGCAATTATCTGCTGAACTCATAAAAAAAGAAAAAAAACTAAAACAATGTGTTGTTAGTTCTTCCCATAATCACAAAAGATTTCACCTCCCTTGACAGCATTAAAACACCCACGTATTAGTACATAAAAAATCAGTATCAGAAATATCACTATTACAAAATCACCAAAAAAAAAAAATTGCTATCCTCAAAATCATCAGTATCAGTACAAAAAATATCACCAATGTTAATGCTTATCCATTCTCCAAAAATTCAGCACAAAAAGTTCAGCAAATTTCACCACAATTCACCAAGATTCAGTCAGATTCATCAAGATTCAACAAAACTCATCCCCGTGAATCACTGAAATATTCTCCAAAGTTACAAAAACTCAACAATTAATTAACACAAGACTTCTCCCATTAATTCATCATAATAATTATCCATGAATAATTATCTGTAATAATTATTAAATAATCCCCCATGAAATATCTCAAATCTCTCGTAAAACAATACTCCCGTAATGATAATTATACTTAAGTAAACCTCCCGTAACACATCTTAAGTATAATAATTATTAATAATAACAATAATAATAACTCTCCATAGCAATAATTCTCTTGCAAAGATCTCAAGTAAGGGTGAAATTCAAATAGCATACACAGTATTGCTGAATCCTATGACATACAATTTCTCCAGCATGCAACACCATGACATAACACCATTGCCACACAACACAGATACAACACCAATCATCGGCATTTCAAAGTAATTTCTCCAACACAATAAAAAAAATAATCTGTGATCCCCATTATATTTGTGTCTTTCAAGGCACAACGAAACATATAACACATCCCGTGCATGTTAACTACTTTTCCCCTCATTCACGGAAAAGAAAAAAATCTCTTTTTATTTCCTTTTCTCTTCATCCAAGGGAGAAAAAAAAAAAAAAAAAATCTCTTTTCTAAAAAAAAGACTCTAAGGGCATTTCACTTCATCAACTTATCAATCAGCTGACATCTTAGCATTCATGGTCAAGGCCAGACCCATCCCCAACACAAAGAAAAAAAAAGGAAAAGGGGGAGTTCATCCACACTGAGAAAAAAAAAATTTCTCCCCCCCCGTGAGAACAACCCCTCAGTAAGTGCAGAACAGCCCGAGGCATACCAGTAATATCCCCCATCTCCCCTTGAACAGTGTCTGAGGACCCCTTCCCAAGGTATACACTAGTGCCCATCCCTGCACTATCTCTCGAGGGAGGCTAGTGGTACCCATGCAACTACCCCCCCAAGGGATGCCCGTACCCTCGCAATGCAAGGCGCCTCTCTGCAGAAATGTGCTGAGCCCGTAAAATTGTGGCCGCTCTGTGTCACTAAGCCAAATATGCTTATCTAAGCACAGTTTCCATGCATAGAAAAATACACTCCTATGTTTTAAACAAAGACGAATGCATACGTCTATTATAAACACGTGCAAATAAAGAAAACACGTCATTATGGGGCAAAGACAAGAAAAATTGTTGACCTCTTGAACCAATCCCATTTCCCTGAAATATTTAAACAAAAACCCACTCCTTCAAAACAATAGTTTAACACTCACCACTCCATAATGGGAACAAAAGGAACTCGAAATTCTTCGTAAAACGCGGCAGTGATATATGTATTAAACATAACACCCGCACGGGTATCTCGGAACACTCTCGTCATTGCACAAGCAAAAGTCACACTGGGTGCGCTCACTGCTTCTGGCTGACTCCCTGGGAAAAATGCTGAGTCCCATAAAAATCCTTCCCTCCCTTTAGCACAGTTAACAGACAGATATTTTCTCATTTTTTCTCACTAAGTAACTGAAAACTAACAGTTTAACGATTTTCCACAATCCCACAAAGCTTTGTCGTTCGAAAACTATTGCTAAGTCACGACCCCTTTTATTTTTCTAACTGGCCACCCATCTCTACATTGGCGTTCCTAGGCATAGAAAAGAAAAATAAAACTTTTTATATCCCCTCTTTAACCGTCTGCCACCACTATAACATGGGGGAAAGAACCCCCAGTATTCATAAGGTAAGCGTGGACACGAAACGGAAGGCAGACCCCTATCTCTCTCTCTCCAAGGAATCACCCTCTCTCTCTCTCTCTCTCTCTCTCTCTCTCCAAGGAATCACCCTCTCTCTCTCTCTCTCTCTCTCTCTCTCTCTCTCTCTCTCACCTCTTTCTCTCCATTCTAACAGGTAATGAAAATGAGAGAGTTGCATCATAACATAATGTTTATTTACAAGAATAACTAAATCAATTAAACTAAGTAAATCCAGTCTTACAGACTAATTCAAAAAACTACAATGTCAAGTCACCCAAAAGTCCACACCCCACTGGGAACTCTTTTGTCCCCCGGTATTCCAGATCCAGTCTGTTCCAAAATATAAGGAACAAAACCCCAACCCGGTAAGTACACACACAAGTTTAAAGACAAAGTTAATAAAATGGAACATCTTACAATATATCAAACAAGCCCATCCCTTTGGCTAAAGTAAGGTAACCCACTTACCCATTCCCAACCGGAATATCACTCCACTGTTTTAAAAAAAACACTTTGGCATCTGCATCATGGCTTCGCCTTCCCCCACGAATGTCTGTGCAAGTCTTCCCATAGACTTGGCTAGTGATACATTATGAATAGAAGAGGCGCACACGCACATACGAATGCACACTTCGACAACGCCTCATATTACTGGCTACAACCAGTTTCCCAAAGGCACTTTGAGAAGAGTTCATAAACTGTCGTACATTGACTTCCTGAATTAAGCACTTTTATCTCACGCCATCCCTAGAAACTCATTGATCAGCTACTCTCAGGTCGTCACTCTGCACTGTTCTCCACATTCCATAGGTCACAGAGAACGCACGAACAATATATTATAATCAAAATCCATAGGCCGAAATTACATATAATATATATATATATATATATATATATATATTATATATATATATATATATATATTCGTATTATATATATAATATATATATATATATATATATATATATATATATATATTAATATATATATATCGAATATATATATATATAATATATATATATACTATATATATATATATATATATATATATATTCATATATATAATATATATATATATACATATACCTATATATATATATCTACACCTGCTTGTGTGTGCACTTAGATGCGTGTATGACCGAAGCGTTAATGCATAGTACACCTTTCATTCAGGTCATTACAGCTTTTCTCTCGCCTCTAGCCGTTACTTGGTATTTAGTCGCCGCCATGAAAAGAGAGAGAGAGAGAGAGAGAGCGAGAGAGAGAGAGAGAGAGAGAGAGAAATAATAAGATATGTTGTATAATTACCTCCTCATTCACCCGCTACTGCTGCTGACCGGGTCGTAAAGCTGTCCTCGGTTCAAATTGGGTTGTAAAACTCTCTAGTTAATTAGAGACTGACCTGTCTTTGCCTTTATTCTTCCTCAGGCATGAAAGGACGAATTATACAAAAGCATCTGGTTTATGCTTGAAAATACTGTTAAGAATTTATCCTTTATATATATATATATATATATATATATATATATATATATATATATATATATATATTTTTTTTGTTTGGTACTGGAATTAGGAGCTGGACTTGAAAAGATAAGGTCGAAGGACAGTGCTAGGACCAGCGATTGGGTCATTCAGTGCTGATAGGAAATTGAGAGTAAGAAATATTTAATTTTTACATTTTTTTCATTCTAATAAATAAATAATCATAAATGTCCTGTCCTAGAATTCCTTGTCAGACCTTTTTAGGCTTTTCCTACCCCCCCCCCCCCCCACCCTCCCCCTAAACAAGAACATAACAGCAAGAAAAACAACAAAGTAGTTTGTAAGCTTACTCCCCGAGTAAGTGAAAAGACGGCATCAAGTTCCACACGACGCGAAACGTACGGTCATATCATAAAGCCTTTTTGCAAAGATGCCTATTATTTTACAATTTTGGGCGAGGGACCACCGCGGTTGGTTCCTACCGAGCTGTGTGTTGCCTCACCCCGTTCAAGTCAAGTTGTAAGTCATGGATGGTTGCTCCTTAGAAGGTTTGGGGACTCCGGACCCCTCCCTACACACACCGAAGAGCCCCCCTACACATGGACACCATGCGGAGCAGAACAACGCATTCCCGGAACCATCTGTTTCAATTTATTTGCTAATGTCTCGTGGGATGATTTGCTTATAAAGGGATGGGAAGGTGTGAATGGTATTTGTAAACAAGGTAATAATGTTTTTACTATTATTCTGAAATATTGTCACCGTCGCTACCACTGTTATAATTACCGTTTTTAACGCTACTTCAGCCACTGTGTGGATATTGCCAATTATAATTTTCATCATGTTATCTCGTGTATCTAGATTATGTTTTTAATGGCTCCGCTTTGTATACTCCCTAGGCGTGTATTTACGATATATAATATATAATACTATATAATATATATATATAGATATATATAGGTAATATTAAAGGAACCCATAAAGCACCAAAATATAGGCTCCTTTTACTGGATGGAATTCTGTTTAACATAAGATTTTTACCAGTCTCTCTATCTATATATATATTATATATATATATATATATATATATATATATATATATATATATATATATATCATATATATCATATATATATATATGTGTGTGTGTGTGTGTGTGTGTGTAAGCGAATACCACAGGAAAATGATAGGCAGAATTCCAAGCGCTTTCGTCTTAACTAAGACATTGTCAAGGAACGAATGAAATATAGTTGGAAAGAAAGTAATCCTGGATTATCTCTTTAATTTTTACCCTTTTGACAATTAACCATCTGGTATTCTTGATCTTGTTGTTTACCTGATAACTTTCTTTCCAACTGTATTTCATTCGTTCCTTGACAATGTCTTAGTAAGACGAAAGCGGTTGGATTCTGCCTATCTTTTTCCTGTGGTATTCGCTTTATTTAATGAAGTCACGTGTTCTATTGTGATTTTTAAGCAGTGTATATATATATAATTATAATATTATATATATATATATATATATGTGTGTGTGTATATATATATATATATATAAATTTGAGAGCAATTTCGAGTTAGAATTAAATATCAAACATCTGTAGTAAAGTTTCTAACAATGAAGTACGTAATGAGAACATTCAAAGGTGTATTTTAAATCATCAAAAATTTTAGTTTGGAAATGACGTTGAGGTATACAAAGGTAATCAGATTTCAGATTAAAATTTACAAATCGCATGCAAGAATCTAAATGGGTTATTTAGTCAACCTCAAAGACCAAAAAAAATTGATGTTTCATTTTGAATATATAACACTGTTTATAGTATAAAAGTACCTCCATATTACAAAAGGCCATGGGATATAGAAACGTAGGTCTTTCAGCATAAAAAATAACATATATCAAGATAATCAAGTGAATAACTCAGCTCTTCGATCATTATCCGCTAAGGGGACTAGAAAGTCATCGAGATTTAGAGGAAAAGTGACACCTTTATTCATCTCCCCCCGCCCCCTCCCCCCCCACCGTCTCAAGGGGAAACGAGGCCCCAGTCTTGTTTTTTTTTTTTTTTATCGCAATTTTAGAGTGACAATCAAACTGCAATCTCGCTGTGGGTGTCCTGCCTCATCGAAGTACGATACAGCGCCTGGCCACATACCTCCCCGCAACCCATGCTTGACAAGCAAGCTCCCTGTTATCTTCGTCTACGCTCTCTCTCTCTCTCTCTCTCTCTCTCTCTCTCTCTCTCTCTCTCTGTCTCTGTCTCTATGTATCTCTCTATCTGTCTCTCTCTTGTCATCTACTTCCTTCTGCATGAATGAGTTGCTCTGTCCATAAGTTTATTTCAAACTCTTATGATATATAATCTGTCTTCATTCATGACTGGCAAGCTCCTCACAATCGTAGTCTACTCTCTCTCTCTCACTCTCTCTCTCTCTCTCTCCTTCATCTCTGTTTTTTAGTCTATCTATCTATCTATCTATCTATCTATCTATCTATCTATCTATCTATTATCTATCTATCTTTTTCTGTCTGCATGAATGAGTTGCTGGGTCTGTAAATTTATTTCAAACTCTTGATTGATATCATCCGCCTTCGTGGATTATCAAATAAATTTAAGATATCAGAATCACTCCATTGACTCTAAACCGTATTGCTAAGCATTGCCGCTCGCACCAGATCCTTCCTTGTCACTGTGCACTGTCTGGCTCCATCTTAGTCCATTCGTTCCTCCGATTCAAGGTCTATCCGCTCCCTCCCATCGAAGACTTCATTATCAGTCATCACATTCGACATTTTCCGCCCTTCGCTGTCTGTTGAATGATCGGCCTCTTTATATATTCCCCTCGTTGACGTCTTCCCTTCACGTGTCTCCTACATTGATTCATGGTTGAACTGGTCCTTCGGGAAAGGGCCGGTGAGGAGAGAGTGAGTCGAGGGTGATGGAAATGTGGGTCTTTTGAATTCTGGGGAGATTCGTAGAGAAACTGTGTATATCTTCTCGTATTTTCCCTTTACCTTCTCTTACCTCTTAATGAACGCCATTGTCTTTGGAAACTTGAATTGGGTTCATCTTCTGAATACTTGAAATAATAATAATATAAATAAGGCTCATTTGCTTTTAAGACAAACGTCAAAAACATCAGCTGCCATAATTCTAGCAACAGAGGAGATGAATAAGGAATTCCTAGTTATTAAATAATAATATTATTATTATTATTATTATTATTTTTATTATCATTATTATTATTATTATTATTATTATTATATATATATATATATATATATATATATACATACATATATATACATATATATATATATATATATATATATATATATAATATATATATATATATATATATATATATATATATATATATATATATATATATATCCATACACACATACACACACACACACACGCACACACACACACACACACACACACACATATATATATATATATATATATATATATATATATATATATATATATATATATATATATATATATCCATGCACACATACACACACACACGCACACACACACACACACATATATATATATATATACACATAAATACATTCATATACAGCATGCTTTTAAACATACCTGTGCTACTCTTCAATCATCACAGGAAACAAAACTTACTATTCTGTTTACCAGAAAGGTGTCCAAACGAAGAGATAACTAAAAGCGTGCAATGTCACAGCAACCACGATGAGAAATGATAATGAGACACGGAAATAGTCCCACGAAGCTAATCTTAATAAAATTTAATGTAGTGGGCGAAGTCGCCTCCTCCCTGACACTTCCATAAAAACTGGAGTGGGATGACGGGATTTTTTTTTTTTTTTTTTTGTCGCTCTTTACTATTAACTGGATATATTTAGGTGCCACGGTCAAGTCTCGAAGATTATATGTCCTTCGTTCTTTGAAGAGAGAGTGGGCCTTACGATTCGAGTTAAAACAAATAATAAGAAAATTGGTCTTAGGTTTCAGATAATCAATTAGTGGAAGATTTTTACTTATTTATCATTTCTTTTTTAATAAGTGACATCTCTTCTTTCTGCATTTCCCTTTACCCTTCTGTTACTTCTTTCTATTGAACACCGTAACATTCTTTGGACGTTTGAATTTCAAGTCAATGGCCCCTTTCGTGGGCTTGTTCTGTAGAATAGGAGGTTATCTTCAGAATAATAATAATAATAATAATAATAATAATAATAATAATAATAATAATAATAATAATAATAATAATATATTGTTTTCTCCATGTACCTGTTCACTATTCTCTCTCTCTCTCTCTCTCTCTCTCTCTTCTCTCTCTCTCTCTCTCTCTCCAGGTTAATTTCCCTTTGGAGCCATCTTAGTTTTATAGTCAGCTGACTCTGTCCATAAGGGATTTCACCTGATGATTTATGGAATGATAAGAAAGACTGCGAAAGTTTCGTCTCATGCGTCCCTGCCTACTACTGTCACCTGATGTTAACTTCCATCAAGCATACATAATATACACACGTCTCAGCAAAAAGTCGACCGGACTCGACCTGATTCTCGCTCGGCCTCATGGAGGTCGACGTGGATGTATTCGACAAGGCGGTGCCGTACGCGAGCATCTTTCACAGCCTTTCATTCAGCGTCTTGCTTGTGCCGGAGTTTGCCGAGGAAAGCAGCTGATTTTAATGGTTAGACTGCGTTGCGGTTTGATATTCCAGTGTAGCGCCGATAAGAGGAACGTTCGCTAAGTCAGTTTTGTCCTAAATTAAAGTTTGCCCGGCAGACTATTTAGGACGCTAATTTTATCCCTATTTACATCAATTTTTCTACCTTTTATAAATAAAACACGGATTACTTGGCGTAACATTTGCCATCAATGCTTGAGTAATAGTAGTAGTAGTAGTAGTAGTGGTAGTAGTAGTAGAAGTGGTAGTAGTAGTAGTAATAGTAGTAGTAGATGGGATTAGCCTCTGAAACGGCTCCCCATTTTGCTCGTTCTATACTCCTTATGGTTGTTGCATGTTTAAGTTTATCGTCTCTGTAATATATATATATATATATATATATATATATATATATATATATATATATATATATATATATATATATATATATATATATATATATATATATATATATATATATATATGCACAAACACAAACGAATTGTTTCTCAACAGATTAACTCCCCCTCTCTCCCTCTCTCTGGAGACTTGATATATCCTAAAAACCTCACTAATGAGATTCCTTGTGACCATCTTTCAGTTATGACGCCGATGTGTGGGGAGGTCAATCGGTCATTACTTGTGACTTGTTAAGGTTGGAGTGAATTCTGCCATTTTTTTCCTCCCCCCCAAGATTTCTTTTCCTTCGCTCTGAAAGATCTCTTGCGTGAAGGCTGTCTTCTTCTTCTTCTTCTTCTTCTTCTTCTTCTTCTTCTTCTTCTTCGAACCTGATTTGAAATGAGTTCCGAGGGCCGTCTCAGTTCACGGTCTTCTCGCCAATTATGGCGGCATCGGTAACTGGGAATTAGAGCCACTTCTTCGGAGGAGGGGATTATTTCCTTCATGTTTTTCATAATTACAGAAAATTCATAGCAATTTCTTGATTTTTCTCCTAATCATATCATTATGATTTGATTATGCGTTATTTCGAGCTTTATATTTTTTAATTTTTGTGGTCGCACCGACGTTTGAAAAATTATATCTTTGTTTGAATGGAAATATAAAAATCCTCTTCAGTAATTATTATTATTATTATTATTATATTATTATCATTATTATTATTATTATTATTATTATTATTATTATTATTATTATTATTATTATTATTATTATTTCGAACGACTCAATTTCCCCTCTTATGAAGGTAATTACAAGAAATATGTTCAAGATAGGAATGACCACCGTGCTTATCCATTAGATGAGGAGTCAAGAAGGAAGTATTTGTACAGAAAAACTCCCACACCAAACACCTATATATATATATATATATATATATATATATATATATATATATATATATATATATATAATATATAGCTCCTTGACGATGTCTGAATAAGACGAAAGCGCTTGGATTCCTGACTATCTATTTCCCGTGGGTATTCGTTTATATATATTAAATTCTATAATATATTAAATAATATAATATATAATTATAATATTAAACTTATTAGTTTATTTATTATTATTTATTGTATTATTATTGATTTTATTATTATTATTATTATTATTATGATTATTATTATTATTATTTAATTTATTATTAAAAAACATGGTCCATCCTGGTACCGAAAAAGTAAGCTTGAATTCACTTGTGAGATCATTTGCCAACGTTAAGAACTTGTCTCTAGACGTGCTGTAATTAAGAGAGTATTTGCAGAGTTTTTTTATTCATTGATGTTTATTCCTCATTATCATCATCATGTGTTTTTTTTAATTGAATTCTCTCATCTTAGGTATTTTTCCTTTCCATGTACGTCATTCTTTCCCGTAAAAGTTATCAATTTTTGTGTTCTTTTAATTTGTGCAAAATCTGACGGAAAAAAAAAAAAAATATCGTTGATTCGTCATGACCAAACGACACCTGTGTTCATTTTCATGATAATTGTGTGACTGAAATCAGTACGAAAATCGTTTTACTCTTCTTAAATAATAAGAGCGAAAAACAGAACTGGAACACGTACAAGGTCACCGCTATCACCAGAACAACTGGGTCTTCGCGATAATTACCTCATGAATATTACGCACAACGCGGACTTGGAAAAAAAAGGAGAGAAAATAAGAGAGTTCTAATTTGTTTGGGAGCGTGGAAGTTCTTCCACGAAATGGCAGCCGATCGTGAGTCAAATCGCTTCGAATGTTCGGTCGCTATTTTCATTTTGTTTTTAAATATGAACACCGTACGAGAACTTGGAGAAAATGCACGATAGTCTGTTTCTCTTAGAAAGGGCTGGTGATTCTGAGTCAAGTTATGGTATATTTCTGTTCTATTTTCTTTTTTTCTTTCAAGGATGAGTTTTTCATGGTTTTTGAGCTATTTATGGTATATTTCTGTTCTTTTTTTTCAAGGACGAGTATTTCATGGTTTCATGGTTTTTTATCTATTTGTTGTTTTTTTTAAGTTGCTTTTGATGAATATTAATCTCATTATAAACAAAATCGAAAGTATTTAGCTCAAACTATTTCCACCCTAACAATAGAGAGAGTCTCTCTCTCTCTCTCTCTCTCTCTCTCTCTCTCTCTCCCGTATATTTTCGAACTCGTTCCTTCCCTTCTTCCGTTTTCCCTAATTCATATACCCTTCCTTTCTTCGAGAAGCGAATCTATCGTTTTCCCAGGCGTCAAGTCCCACTTTTTTCATCATCACCCCGGCTGTGTGAATAAGTGCATTGAGTTGCCCGTTCCATCGGCGCCGGAATATGAGGCAGAATTAACATCCCAAACGAGAGATTTCCGCTTTGAACTTTCCGTCAGTTACTTGCCCCCTCGGCTGAATAGTGGCCGTGATGCTCAAGAAGTACGAAAGTGGACTGGGCGCGGAGAATATCCAACGAGATTCAATTACAATTAGTTAAGATTACGCTCATGTCAACCCCTCGAGAATCCACCCATTCTAGGATATTTCCATCGTGGGTTAAACTTTCATATTTCGAGGTTCCAGAGATGCTGTTGAGTGTTGGAACTCTTTCCTCCCTTTCGCAAGGTTGTAGTAAGACTTTTTTTCTCCACGGAAATATTCTCGGATATTCAGCTATGATCCTGACTATCCGAATATCTGAGAATATTTCCGTAGGGGTTGAACATGGGAAGTATTTTCAGATATTCAGATAATTAGAGTATTATGTGAATATCTGAGAATATTTCTAATGTTTTCCCCAACAGAAATATTCTCAGACATTCGGATGATTAGGGTTGTATCTGAATAGCCGAGAATATTTCTAGTGTTTGCCCCCATAGAGATAGTCTCAATATTCAGATGATTAGGGTATTATTCAGATAATACCCTAATTATCTTGATTATCAGCTTATCTCTTTTTCACATTCACAAACACCATTGTCGTCTCCCCTCCTCATCGGAAGCACGAAAAGATTCATCACATTTTGAAAGACTTTGAGAGCTATGAAATTTGGTGACATAATTGGTTACTGACTCGAGAAAACGGACGAATGAAAAGAAGCAATCGGGAAGGAAGTAATGAAGCGTAGAATGAGAGGGAAAGGAAGTAACAAGATTCCCAGAGAGAAGAATGATAATTGGTGACGGGAGAGGAGATAAATACTGACAAAATATGACGAAGAGCAAGAAGGGGAAATGGGTGTTTACGTAAGATGATCTTTGAAACGATTGTATTAAAATCACTGGAAATGTTTAGGCATCACGACAAACTGAGAACTTATGGCACAGAGGACATCCAGACTTTATAAGCCAAAGCACTGGGGCACTTCCGGCCATTCAGCTCTAAAGACTGTGAAGATGGAGCTACAGAGGCTGGAAGTGAAAACCAGAGTAAGAACACTTGAATGGAGGTAGAGCAAAATGCTCAAGAAAAGTGGGAGCAGCTGCTTGCCGAAGGGACGCATCTAATACCCTTCAGTAGAACCGATAACAGTGCACCACGTGAGGTACACTCACAGCACTAACCCCCTAAGGGTATGATACAGAGGAAAAGATGAAGATTTACAAAGTCGTTGCTGCTCGAGAGGTGTAAACATTCTGGTCATCTTGTACTACTATGTACATATCTCATACAAACGGTTTTTTTTTTTTTTTTTTATTTTTTTTATTTTAGGAATATGTTTTACGACAAAACTGAATTGTCAACCATACCCAATGGTTAGAGACAAACAAACCAGTTTATTTTACCATTTAATGGAACTGAAATATAACATTTAGGCCAAAGGCCAAGCGATGGACCTATGAGGTCATTGAGAGATAACAGTGAAATTGAAAATAAAAGGTTTGAAAGGTGTAACAGGAGGCAAACCTCAAAGCTGTTGCACTGTAAAACATTTGCTAGGAGATGGTGGAAAGTAAGACGAAAGAAAAAAGAATATGAACAGAGGCACAGTAAAAGGAATGGCTGGAGTTGCAGCTAGGAGCCGAAGGGACTCTGCAAAAAACCATAAGTAATACCCACAGTGCACGGAGTGAAGTGCCCCGATGGCTCTACCCCGCTACGTGGCTTACCATTTAATCATTTCTAATAAATCAATATTCAGGCACTCGTAAACATGAGAAAATGAATCGTAGTTCAGATGCACTATTTGTAGGAGAGACGATATAAATGATATGGGTGTCGGTGTCTATTTTGTTTTCCGCTCGGAGGTATTGTTGTCAAAAATAAACGGTTCAAATTGCTGCTCGGCGATAGCTGCGGTAAAATAAACGAACTCTTCTCTTACTTTCGTTTTATTCCACTATTGCGACATCCCATTTCCAGTCCATTTAAAAACAGAGGAAAAGTTATGTGCGCCTTCAAGGTCTCTGATTTGAGTTTTGTTTGTCTACCGTACGCTAAAATAGTCAACGGGTTTGCCTGAAAGCAACTGAAAGCACTTTTCAAACATTTTTTTTTCGGAAAGGTTCTTATCCTCCAGCGAAAAGCTGACGGACTACTGGATATTTTGACAATTTCTTCCATTTTTATCTATGATGATGAGGATGATGATGATGATGATGATGATGATTATTATATCATTATTATTATTATTATTATTATTATTATTATTATTATTATTATTATTATTGCAGCAGATGAAACTATTCATATGGAGCAAGCCAACCAAAGGGGCCACTGACTCGAAATTCAAGCTTCCAAATATTAAGGTGTTCATTAGGAAGAAGTAAGACGAGGTAAAGGGAAATACAGAAAGAAGAGACTCCACTTATTAAAAAGAAAGAAAAAAACATGATAAATAAACAAACAGCTGTTATAGAAATAAGTAGCATGGCAAATGAGGAAATTAATGACCTTTATGGGCGACGAGCGCTTATTCGAGAACGGTTCTTGCTGAATGCGCTCACTTTCCGTGGACAGTCGTTTCCAAACCCGGTTATTTTCGAACGAAGGGTCAGCCGTTTGGAGCGACGCGGGGTCACTTTATTTGGGAAGCAGTAATCAGGAGTAAAAATGGTCTGTAACTTCGGGCCGAGTCATTCTGTTTGAAGCTGTTTAAAAAGCTTTTAGCAGAGAGTGAAGGGAAAGGGACTGAGACTGACTGACTCGTACGACTTTGCGATTGCTCAAGCTCTGGGAAATTTTATATTTCTGCAGGTAGAACTGGCTTCATTTCTGACTATCAATTGTTTGCAACTGCATTTTTTAACGCTCTCACTTCCGTTTAAGGCCAGAATGCTAAAGTTAGCAAATCCTTCACATTCTTTTCCAACTAAAAGAGTTTTCCTTCCGCTAAATGCAGTCACTTGTTAATTGTACATTTCTTTAACATCTTTACTGAGATAAGTAGAACTCTCTGCTCAAGCACTGTACTGTTTTGCTTGATATCATGAAAGTGGCGTTCATCTGAAAGGAGTAACAGAAGGTAACAGGAAATACAGAAAGAAGAGATCAGTTATTTGAAAAGAAACTTAGTTAACAGATTAATGAACAAGTAGATAAAAATGCAAATCAATTATTCCTCAAATAGAAGGCGAACCGTTTCAGAAACTAACTGGAAATACAGAAAGAAGGGATCAGAATTAGAAAAGAAAAATAAATTAATAGATTGATAAGAACAAGTAGATAAAAATGCAAGTGAATCATTAAAATACAAGAATCGTTGCAGAGACTAACAGGAAATACAGAAAGAAGTGATCCGATTTAGAAAGTAAAAATAAAATAACAGAATGATAAACCTGAGGTAAAAGTGTAAGTAAACCATTAAAATACAAGACTCGTTTTAGGGTCGCACCTCCGCTTGGCCATTTAGCAACGTTGTCCGTCAGACTAGGCATCGTGACCGAATAGATCAGTAACCTGTCGAAGCGATCCTTTAATCCCCCTCCCCGCACGACCGCCGAAAAGGAAACAAACGGCTACCATTTTTCGTGGTTCCTTTTTGCATACCAACCTTCGTACCCCCATCGATCAAACAATAATAAAAAAAAACAAGAGTAATGAATCGAATTATGCCCTTGGCACCGGGCCAAGCGACCTTCTCTCGTTATTTTTTTTTATCGGTTTCCTTCTACACGTCTTTTTCAAACGCAGCTGGGCAGCTGGACAGCTGGGCACGCCCCTCCGACGGCTATCTTCACGATTTGAATGTAGGGTAGTGACGCGTTGCATCACAGTTCGCCTTGTATCTTACTAATTTATTTATGATTTATTGATAATTAATTTCAATAAATAACTGATATTACTCCTTGAAGTTGAAAACGATAGGGAAAGTGAGTGGTATAAAGCAAAATATCCAACTGCCAGCAATATATAACATCGAGACCATAGAATAATTCACCTTGCAATTAACTGATGTATTTGCAATTTATTTATAATCTAGCTTAAAAAAATAGCTGCAATTACTCCTTGAAGGGTAAAAAAACAATAGGTTTTTTTTAACCTTCAAGGAGTAATTTCAATAAGTGTCCAGCAAAAGGAAAAGAGAGTGGAATGAAAAAATATCAACGGTCAGGAATAAACATAAAATGAAGATCTAAAAATAATTCGCCTCGAAATTTACTAATTAATTTATAATTTATCTAAAAAAGCAACTGAAATTACTCCTCGAAGGTAAAAAAAAACAGTAATTGAAATTACCCCTTAACCAGCAACAAGAAAGTCATGTACAATCGAAGTTCCTCGTTGGACGTGAAATCAGAGGAATTCATTCCTGGTGATAGAAATTCATTTCTCGACGTGGTTCGGATCCCACAATAAGCTGTAGGTCCCGTTGTTAAGTACCCAGTTGGTTCCTGGCCACGTGAAAATATCTACTTAAGCCTTCGGGCCAGTCCTAGAAGAGGAGAGCTGCTGATCAGCTCAGTTGTCTGGTAAAACTAAGATATTACTTCACATAAAGTCGAGACTAGGAGAGTTTTGAAGCAACTGGTCGAACAAAACGAGGTCATTATACCAACAACAGAAGACCTTTCCCGTGAAGGTAACGACCATAGGCAGCCGTGGTTGACCGATTTAAATGACGGACCACACCTTCTTAATCATTGGCTATCATTTTCTCCCTCATGTCTCTCACCCATTCACTCACCCACTCACTCACACACTCACTCACCCACTCACTCTTGGATCGTAGGAGCGCCACACCCGCGCGAAGGGGTGGGAACATTCTGTAGGATATGGACAAAATCTTTGGTCATCGAATTTCATTCGTTCTTTTAATGGGGTTTAAGAGTTTTAGAGCTTCTTAGAGAGCTTCAGTACGTTTAAATGTATACATACATACATACATACACACACATACACACACACACACACACACACACACATATATATATATATATATATATATATATATATATATATATGTATGTATATATATGTATGTACCTTCCAAGCATAAAAGGTCCATTAATACACTCTGGTTTAAAGCTAAGAGCTATACTTCGGTGGACTAACTTCCACACTTATAGTCCTTATAGTCCGAAATATAGTCTTAACTTGAAACGTATCCTGTTTAAACAGCAGAATTTATTTACGTATACATATGCATATATATAAAATATTTATGTACATATATATACATATATATATATATATATATATATATATATATATATATATATATATATATATACATATACACACAATCACACACACACACACACACACACACACACACACACACATATATATATATATATATATATATATATATATATATATATATATATATATATATATATATATAGACCACACACTTTAAGAATGAATAAGAATGCCAGCACTTGCCAAACACGATAATTGTAATTTTGGAATATTCAGTCTTTCAAAGAAATCAGCCATTATCAATCTACAAACAGAGGAACAAAAAATGAAATTGTCTTGAATTGTACGCGTTTAGAATTTGCTCTAATTTCTCCCTGAGTGTC
>NC_087215.1:73268618-73281118 GCF_015104395.2 Macrobrachium nipponense | reverse complement strand
GATTTCTCGTCGTTTGCAATAAACTATCTGTTTTCTGTTGTGTAAAAATTCTTTTAACCATCTTCCTACTTTATCCACGATATTGTGTTTTCTAATTTTCTTCGCTAATATATTATGGTCTACTTTATCAAAAGCTTTTGCAAAGTCTAATAAACCACATCTGTTTCATTTCCGCTTTTCATATTTTGAATATGTTTTCACGGTGGACTAACAGTTGGGTTTGTGTACTTTTTCCGGGTACGAAACCATGTTGTCCTTATTAAACAAATTATTTTTATTAAATGTTTCATAATATTTTTCTTCATTACCCTTTCATACACTTTCATAATATGTGATGTTAGACATCACAGGCCTCTATAATTGACTTGCCTCTAGTCTTGATCCACTTTGAAAGTAGGGGTAATATATGCTAATTTGTGCTCATCATATATCTTGCCTGTATCTACACTTTGTCTTAATAATATTGCAAGTGGCTTTGCGATAGAATGAACTACTTTCTTTAACAAAATAGCAGGAATTCCATCAGGCCCTGCAGCAGCTCCATTTTTAATTTCATTAATAGCCTGCACAATATCATCTTCATTGAATATCTATGTCAGCTAAATATTCACTATTTTCATCCCTTACTTCTATATCATTATCTTCATTATTCTATTCTAGGGTGAATTCTCTCTTATATCGTTCTGCCAGTATGTTACAAATTTCCTTTTTTTTCATTCGTTAATCTCCCTTCAATTCTCAGAGGGCCTATTTCTATTCTTCTTTTATTCATCTTCTTCGCATATGAGTATAATAGTTTGGGGTTTTGCTTGATATTTAATAGGGTTTTTTCTTCCAAGTCCCGTTTTTCATTTTCTTTTGATTGTATAATCTTTTGTTCTGCATTTTCTATCTTACTTTAGTTCTATAACTTTCCATGCATTTTTTTCTTTTGCAAGACCTTTTTTCCACTTTCTGATTTTCTGGAACAAGATCCTTCTGTCTCTTGGTATGCATGAAATGATGTTTACTTTTCTTCTTCGGTATATATTTTCCACTATTATCTCCAATATTTTATATAATATCTCCGTATTTACCCTTATGTCATCACTTACGAAAAATGTTATCCCAATCTTTGTTTAATTCTTCATTAATTTCTGACCATTTTTATATTTTTACTGTAGAAGTTGTATTTTCCATATCCTTCCCACTTTTTCATTTCTTGCTTATCTCTATTTTCACTTGCTTTTGGAATGAACTGTTAATTCTATGACATTATGGTCTGAAATACTCGCATTATAAACTATTATTTCTTTAACATAATTCATCTCGTTCACAAATACTAGTCTAAAGTTATTTTCCTTTCTTGTTGGCAGGTGATTTATTGTTGAATGTGTATTCTAGTAGCATATCTAATAGCTTTTCAAATTGCCTCTTATCTTCTGCACTACTATTACTCTCTTTTTTATATGTATAAGTACAACCACAATCTCCTATTCGTTCTTTCCATTCTCTAACGAAAGGAAAGTTGAAGTCACCCAGATAGGAGAATAGTCCAGTCCTTGTGATTTCTACATATATCATCCAATTTTTCAATTATTAAGTCAAACTCTTTAGTATTAGGAGGTTTATATATTACTATGTTCATCAATTTTTCAGATTCAAATTCTACCGCTATTAGTTCACATTCTGAGTTACTATATTTCTCATATATTTTTCCTTGTTTTTTGTCTTTTCCCATATATTGCGGTTCCCCCTTGATTCCTATTTTTTCTATCTGATCTATAAGTTTGGAACCCTTTTATTTGATCATCATTCCCAGTCTCTTGGGAATACCAGGTTTCACTTATATTCATTATATCTATTTTCTTTCATTTTGGGTTAGTTCTTCTAAGTACTCTATTTTTCTTTTTGAGTTACTCGTAACTAAACCCTGCGCATTCATCACTATGATGGTTTGCGTGTTTTCTCCTTCATTTAATACTGATAGTAATAAGGATTTTCCCATGTCTCTTTCCTGTTCTGGTATGTTGTTCTTTTTTCATTTCCAGAAATTCTGACATTAAAAAATCCAACTTTTCCATAATATTTGATCTTCCTTCATCATAATTATTAATTTTGTGTCTGAATCTGCAATTTTTCTCCGTTTCTGCAATATCCTCTTGCATAATAAATACAGTTATTATCTCTTGAGTAGAATTTCGGAGCTGATGCTTTGAAATTTTTTGCTGACCACCTCTGCATATCTCATTGGTGTTTGCTTTTCTCTTTTACCTGATATTCTTGATTTCTCTCTTTATTTGTTTCTTTCTTATTTTTGGATTTATTACTTGGTTGGTTATTTATTTGATTATGATTTCATGGCTACAGGGTGCATATATTTGCATTTTTTGTCGAACTTACATCCTTTTCCTTCTTTTAGGTTTTTTACATATTTTTGGATGCAGATCTCTGCAATCATCCCCATATCCATCTAAGTATGCACATTTACCATATATTTCATAGTTTTGACATATCTTAGGATGTTTGTAGTAACATCTTTCTCCAAATCTGCAATTCCCTCTTTTCAAAAGGTTGCAGATTTTGTCTTTCTTGTCTATTTTTTCCTCTTTCCCGTCATTGTATAGATCTGGGTAGAGCCTCTTCGGGATTTGCTTTTCTGTTGTCATATCGTAATTATTTCTTCGTAGGTATGCTGCTTTATTGCCTCATATGTAGTATCAATGAGTATCTCTGCATCCATACTTTTATCTTGTTCTTTGTTTCCTTATTTTTTTTCTGTCATTTCATTTTTGTTTACTTCTCTTCCGTTTTCCTCTTCTTCTTTTTCTTCTTCTTCTTCTTCTTCCTTCTCTTCTTCTTCATCCTCAACTATTTGTACATTCAATCTTGATTTAATAACATTGTCTATCCATGATAGACATGTTGAACAAAAAATTCTTGTATCTTTTCTCAAATCTTGTATTACTCAGCAATCTGTTATGGGTCGGAATGTGCATGCAGCACATTTTCTGATTAGGTTTTGTGGATTGACTATGCTATACCAAACCTTACACAGTTTGCATGCTTTTGGCATTCTTTTTCCTAATGCATCAATTAGTATATTCACAAGATTCACCTTATTCATTTTCTTTGTCGGAATATGTTTGGTTTATGTATATTTTCTTTATGAGTCTCTTGACCACTTGGATTTTATTTGGAACTTCTTCAATTATTTTCAAGATGTTTTCATTAGATTTGTTCCCAGTTTGAAGGATTATATCCTTCTAATATATCTATGAATGCTTTTGTATCTTTTTGGTTAGGACTGTTGCTGATTTCATAATGATGAGAAATGCCAGTTCCCTTCCTGCTACCTCATCGTATTGCGAATCTGCTAAACACGCCAAATTACGCCACCTTTTCCCGCAGTTGGAACTTACTGCCATCTTGTTCTGATTTATAGTATTACACTTGATAAACTAACTTAGAAGACGCTTTATCCTACTATTTTCACACTAATCTTATCCACCGATAGTTCACGAACACTTCTAGATATTTCTCAATTCTAGTCGTAGGAAAAAAAAAAATGTTAAACTTGTGATATCTGTTGATTATTGTGACTTCACGCGGGTACGTCTCACCAAGCAAGATGGCTACTACGAGAGAGCAGAGAGAGAGAGAGAGAGAGAGAGAGAGAGAGAGAGAGAGAGAGAGAGAGAGAGAGAGGGATGAAAATGTCATATACTTTACATTTGCCTTCTGAAAAATATTTGCAGGTAGGAAACCAGTACAAGAAATATTCAGGTCTCATCAGACACAACCTCCCTCAATTGATTTAAAGGCACTTGCGAAGTTGAACATTTTCACAGGAAATCAGTGTATCAAGTATTTGGATGAAAATGTCAAATACTTCACATTTGCCATCTGGAGAATATCCGCAGGTAGGAAACCAGTGCAAGAAGTATTCTGATCTGAACAGAAACAAGCTCCTTCGAACTGATTTACAAGCACCCGCGAGGTTCAGCATTTTCACGCTAGCATTGAACTTCCCGAAACGGCGAAACTTAGAGAGCGGTGGGAGAGAAGACCCAGGTCGTTTTCCTTGAACGAGATCACTTTAATATTCTCGATCGCGTCACGGAAATACGACAGCTCAGAATGAAAGAAATACTTCCGCAGCGGTTCGAGCGAAGCTTAGAGTGTCTGGGTAAAAGCTCGTTTGCATTGGAATGATGATTAGAATCTACGTCTCTCTCTCTCTCTCTCTCTCTCTCTCTCTCGTTCTGGATATCATCTAAACGGCTGGTTTTGCTTCCGTGGCAAGTGAGCTGTTCCGACGATAGGTCGTTGCGTCTTGTCAATCAGTCACTTCGGCGGGAAGCCTTGTTTGACTTATAATTTCATTTGTTTTATTTTGTAGACTTTCCCGTCCCTTAAAGGGACTTTGTTGTGCAAACTTATTGAAGTTAATCCCGTGTATTGCTTCGCTGTATTGTCTTAACCATCAACTCTCTAGTAGGGCAAAATAAAATATTTCCAGTTTGTCTACAAGTACAACAGTTACTCTGTTCGTTTTACTATACTCTGTTTTTTTCCATCTGTCCACCCGCCTGTGGTATTTGCGTATGGTAACACTGCGCCCAGGACTTTAGATAGTTACGCTATGTGTAAGTTTTAGGTAAATAAAAGGATATCTGGGTGTACATTTGCAACTGAAATGTGTTTCAATAATTTACTGTATGCGAATTACACCGTTAATATTCGAAATAGGATATTGTTATTATTAAACCAAACAAAAACTTCTTTCAGTTTTCTTCTGAAGATTGAAAAAGAAACCCACAAATTCACTTTGTAACTTGTTTACTTCTAAGTATTTACATTTAGTTTTACTAAATGGAGTAAAACTAAATGTAAATACTTAGAAGTAAACAAGTTACAAAGTGAATTTGTGGGTTTCTTTTTCAATTGTTATTATTGTTGAATGTAAGCTGAATGTAACTATCTAAAGCCCGGGACGCAGTGTTACCATACGCAAACACCACAGGTGGGTGGACAGATGGAAAAAAACCGAGTATATGTGTAGACGTCAAGAAGTTGTACCACATTTGAAACTTGATGCGGTCTGTGCTACCGAAAGCGGATGACTTAAAATTTTTAGGTTACAAATGCTTCATGAAATGTCATAAAGCTAAGAGACATTTCGACCAATCTATCTGGCGTTTTAACTCACCATTGCCGAAACGTCTCATTTCTGTCTCATAAACGCAAACATGAACGCTCTAAGGGACCGCAATTGGTCAAATACACTAATTACCCAAGAAGCGGTCAGTCCATTACCCGTCTGGAATTCATATCTACAAGGACAGGTTTCTCTCGAGCTGCGGTGAAAGTTTAGACTCATTAATAGACTCGTTAAAGACCGAGGTGCCTTTTCGGCTCAGAAATAATCGTCGTTACCGACGGATTGACAAGTGACTGGATCGGGAAAGGTTATTCGTCTTTGGTCACTAAGTCCTTATCGTGATTTGTTCAGTAATAGGTGTTGCGTTCGAGAAATCGAGCATTGCAAAAGGCGTAAGCCTTTCTTGGCAATATTCGACGAAGGGGAAGTTTAACCCGTAAGAAAATAATAATTGATAAATGACATAACACGCCCATGTCCCTCCCACCCGATCCCCCTCCAACAATGCAACACAATAAACTTGAAATTAATAAGTAAACAAAGCTACAAATAAACATAATGCATACACAAGGAATCTAAATAAAGAATACATTTCAGTACCAAAGAATAACATAAAAAGTTTCTCTCTCTCTCTCTCTCTCTCTCTCTCTCTCTCTCTCTCTCTCTCTCTCTCTCTCTCCGGTTCTGTTTCTACAAAACGTTTAACCTTCGGAGTCCGTGAAGTAAACAGGGTTAATTGTTGGTAAGCCGGATTTAAATGACCGACTGGTTTGGTGAAAATCTTTTGGGCGAAAAGCAATTCATTTTCCGAAAATAACCAGATTATTTAGCACATTGACGTGCTCCTAATGCTGCGCTTGCAATGATGCGCTTGGAATGATGTGCTTGCAATGCTGTGCTCGCAATGATGTGCTTGCAATGATTCGATTGTAGTGAAGTTCCTACGATAATTTGTTTGCAAAGATGTGCTTGTAATGATTTACTTGCAATAATGTGCTTGGAATGATGTGTTTGCAAGGATGCGCTTGCAATAATTTGCTTGAAAATATTTGCTTGCAAGAATGTGCTTACAATGATGTGCTTATACTAATTTGCTTGTACTGGTGTGTTTGCAATGATGTGCTTGCAACTATTTACTTGCAATGAGGTGTTTGCAACAATTTGCTTGCAATTATGCGCTTACAATGGTGTGCTTGCAATTATTTGCTTGCAATGATGTCCCTGCAACGATGTACTTACAATGAAGGGCTTGCAACGATCTATTTGCGACCTTTTCCAGTCAAAGTGTTCTCGACAACCCTAAGCGTGCGTTTACTTCTAACTTCACGAGGCCTTGCTTTGAGGGGTAATCTGGAAAACCGAAAATGGTTCCAGCTTCCATTATCTCGTTTCTAAAACGTGAAGTCAAGGTAAGAAACAACAATGGAAATGCGACAATGGTTTATGTTTCCTATTTTTTTTATTCTGGTTTTATCCGGTTTATTACGATGCACGGAACGTGTCTCATGTCTCATTGAACGTGTGGCTACAGACGAAATAATAATAATAATAATAATAATAATAATAATAATAATAATAATAATAATAATAATAATAATAATATAATAATAATACAGAAAAGGTACTGTAAAAACCAAGTGTAAGTGAATGATAATAATAATAATAATAATATAATAATAATAATTAATAATAATAATAATAATAATATAAAGGGCCCTAGATTCCTAGTGGTTGGGTATATATATGTATATGTATATGTAATTATATATATATATATATATATATATATATAATATATATATATATATATATATATATATATATATATAGATATATATATATATCTATATATATATATATATATACATATATATATATACTATATATATATATATATATATATATATATATATATATATATATATTCCTCAGTTCTGCAAGTTAATGGCCGCAATGTATTGTCCAGTATGATTCAGTTAATAACAATAAAAATTCAATTTTCCTCGTCTCTATAACAGGACGAAATTTCATTTGAATGAGGTTAAAAAATCAGAGACCCCAAGCCACAATCGAGAACACGAACAGGCTGATATTTTGCCTTCTCATACTTGACACCAATACCTTTAAAAGTACTGTAGCTGCAGTGCAGCGTTTTTTTTGTTTTTTTTTTATACCCAGCGTAATTGATTCACGTTATCTCTAGTGCCATTTGTATGGCGAACGAAAGCCCTACGTCGCGTAAACAACGAGCAACCTTCAACTCGCCGTCAGGAGAACACAGAACCGTGCCTTATGCAAATGCAGCGTATACACTTGCAAATTCTCTAGCATATAATTGAGCTTCTTCCCCGCAGGATTTTCGCCTAGGCTGGAATCCAGATTGACCTTCTGTTAGACTCGCCCTTCTCCCCCCCATCCCCGGCCCCCCTTTTCCCATATTGACCTCACACCCTCTGAAACATGACCCCTTCTCCTACTCACCCTCTCCATCCACCGCCCCCTCCCCATAATGTACTACGTGTTGCAAGCGGTAATGACCTTCCCTCAGGGGACTGCATGCTATTGCTACAGATCTGGACCGAAGGGAAATTATGCAGCCCTTGAATATTAGAAGAAGAAGAAGAAGAAGAAGAAGAAGAAGAAGAAGAAGAAGAAGAAGAAGAAGAAGGAGATGCATGTAAAGGAGGGGATTTCAGTCATGTAAATATTTCTCGCTTTTTTGAAAAATGTTTGCTCTCTCTTTTTTCCTTTATTTTGCTGTGGTACGTATCTTAATGTATTTGGTTTTGAAAGGTCTTATTTTTATTTTTAGGAACTTCCATCATTTATGAATTATTTTGATGTAATATATATAAATATATGTTTGTATGTAAATATAGATATAAATATAAATACATACATACATACATACATACACACACATGTATATATATATATATATATATATATATATATATATATATATATATATATATATATATATATATACATGCATACACAGGCACACAGGCACAGAGGAATAATACATAAGAAAAGCTACAACAATAACATTTGCCAGAATGGTTATAATTTACCGTTGTCTTTACAAATTGGACTTATTAAAGAAAAAACAAGAGTGATAAAATACACGCGCAATAAAATAAGACATACCTGCAGTACATAGAAAAATAGATAAATACATATAGAAATATATATAGATAGATATAAGTGGGTAAAGCACAGTAAAATAATTATTTTGCTAATAACGATATCGTGAAATTCAGGTATATACTATTATCAACCTTTCATTCAACCACAATCACTGCGCATTTCCCATTTAATTTGTCACTAATTTTAGAAACGATTTCTTGCCAAAACAAAATTCGTAATATTTATGAAAAAAAAAAAAATTCTTTGAATTACCGCGAGGCAGAAATTATCCTCTTAATGTTTCCTGTACGTTTTAGAATCGTGAACTGAAAAGAATAGAAAATAATATGAGTTATCTAATATAGTAATTCTTATCATTTAATCTTATGTTGACTGAAATATGTGGTGCAAGTGGATGGTATCTCTCTCTCTCTCTCTCTCTCTCTCTCTCTCTCTCTCTCTCTCCGTATACTCTCTTATTATATATATATATATATATATATATATATATATATATATATATATATATATATATATATATATATATATATTATGCATAACATTAGCAAGTCCACTCTGTCTTCCACACTCGCACGAAAAAGAGCAAGATAAAATTTCCTCGATAAAATCTAGATGATTATATAAACTACATTATTCAGCATACTAGCACATATTCCTTTACTCAAAGATCAGATCGCAGCTCTATATTCCAAAAAATGGGTAAAAAAACCATCATTCTTATTTTAATTCACAGGACCTATTGATTTTTATGTTGAAGAGAATGCGTTTTCAATATAAACGTCTGTGTATGTATACATTGTATTCAGAACATTTAGAGGATTTGTTTAAAAAATGCACAAGTATTTCTTCACTGTTAAGGTAGAAGGAAACCATCATATGCATGTGATTGCTGAATTATTATTATTATTGTTATTATTATTCAGAACATAAGTCCTATTCATATGGATCAGGCCTCCACAGGGGCCACTGACTTGAAATTCAAGCTTCCAAAGAATACTGTGCTCATTGGAAAGTATTAATAGAAGGTAATGGGTAATTCTAAAAGAAGAAATAACTTATTGAAAAAAGCAAAAAATTGTAAAAAATAGAAAGAATGAATAAAAAAAAGATGGATAAAAAGTTATGCAAATTACTAAAACGCGAGGAGAATTTTGTCAGGGTACTAATGCATAGCATCGAAGCTGTTATTTGAACCTCTTTAGCAAATGCTTTTGCAATATGATTTTTGTCTGCGCATGTATAGCCATCCGGACGGTCAATAGATGCAGAGAAAAAAGAAAAAAAAAAGCAAATAACACGTATTTCGCTCCTTAAGTACGACCTCTGACCCAGCCAACACCCACGTGGTATAACCGAAAACCACGTATCATGTAATACCATCCCAGGGGCACCAATTATCGTAGCCAGGGGAAAATAATTATGAAAAAAAATAATTCATGAGGGAATGGCAATATGCAGTTGCGTAGTGACTTCAAAAAAATTATTCTTTTAGTAGCGGCAATTTGGGAAGTGGAGGGATAGAGCGCTTGTGGGCCCCAGGCGTCGTAGCGCGGCGTATCTTTCTATTCCTCAGTCAAGGCTAACTACCTTTTTCTCTTTGTTTTTGTACCTCTCTCTCTCTCTCTCTCTCTCTCTCTCTCTCTCTCTCTCTCATTTATTTTTCTATGAGAACATGAGGCGGTCAGGTATTCCACCCAGTCTATCTGGGTATCTATCTCGGTTGTTAAATTCATCTCTCTCTCTCTCTCTCTCTCTTCCTCTTCATCTTCTCCATCTCTCTCTCCTCTCTTTCTTACTCTCTCTCTCTCTCTCTCTCTATTTTTTTGCTCTTTCTTCGCTCAAGGTATCATTCTCTCTCTCTCCTCTTCTCTCTCTCTCTCTCTCTCTATTTTTTTCTCTCTCTCTCTCAGGTATCATTATCTCTCTCTCTAGGTATCCATTACTCTCTCTCTCTCTCTCTCTCTCTCTCTCTCTCTCTCTTCAGGTATTCTTTACTTCTTTTTTTCCTCTCTCTCTCTTCAGGTATCCATAAATCTCTCTCTCTCTCTCTCTCTCTCTCTCTCTCTCTCTCTCTCTTTCTCTCTCTCTTTATTTTTTTTTTCTCTCTCTCAGTCTCTCTCTTCAGGTATCCATACGCTTTCTCTCTCTCTCTCTCTCTCTCTCTCTCTCTTCTCTCTCTCTCTCTCTCTCTCTCCAGGTATCCATTACGCTTTTTCTTCTCTCTCTCTCTGCAGGTATCCATAATATGCTCTCTCTCTCTCTCTCTCTCTCTCTCTCTCTCTCTCTCTCTCTCTAAATGACCATATTACCACCCACTCTGACTCCTTCTCTCTGGCTTCAGATGTCTTCTGTACATCCGTTGACTCCCCTTCTCCAACTGCCCACTCCCCATCCTCCCTCCCTCCCCTGAAGTTGCATTCTGCTCGCTACACCTGTTTTTACGACACCTGAGCAATTCACGTTCGGCCGAAAGAACTGGAATGTTGTAGCTCATTCAAAGTAATTGCTAGATGATCTTGCCAGAGGGAAAACGAGAGAAAATTCCTTTTATTTCCTTTATCTAACACCATCATCACCTCAGCTTTCTCTCAGATGGAATTGATTGTCAAAGGTCCTACTCGATGCTCTATTCCTGAAGGATGTTCAAACGCGTCTCAATGGTGCCATGGAATGGTGCCATGTCATGTGCCATATAAGAGCATACTGACTGAAAGAGTGCCGATCTGGACTCTGAGTGTTTGCAGGTATAATATTTGCAATAGTTTTTATTCGTGTATATCTATGTTTTTTTGCAGGTACTTTTACATAGAGTTTCTTTGTGTTTTTAAATTTACACATTCCTTGTTTATATATGTGTATATGATATGTATATGATATATATACATATGTATATATATGCATAAAAGTTGTAATTATGATTCAGTGTGCGCATGTTAATGTTCATCTAGAATAAAAAGATGTAGGTCACATTACTAAACTGTACTTTAGTACGATATACGAAAGGATGATGTAGAAAAATATATTAGCGTAGGCATTCATGCAAAAATATTCACTATGAAATACAGATTCGCATATCTCGCTCGATACACACATCCCAAGAGAGATACTGAACCTAATGCTCACCTGAGCAACTACCCACTGGTAATCCACAGGTAATCCACATATTATTTTTAATATTATTCCATTAGATGAATCCTATTCACATGGAATAAGCCAGCGGGGCCATTGACTTGAAATTCTAGCTTCCAAAGAATGTTGGTTTCAACCTCCATCTGCAGTAAGTGGAAAGAAAACAAATGCCTAAAGATTATTTCAAGTTCCATCCAGACTCGTTCCTCCAGCTGTGATGAACTAATTCAAGGGCACAGATCCCAAGCTGCACCTGGAAACGGTGACGAAATCCCTTGGAACTATTCTGGTCCACAGAGTGAGATGACGGGATGAGAGCGGTGGTGGAGAAATGGATGATTCTCTTACGAAAGACAGAACTGTCTGCTGCCCTTATTTACTGTGTTTACTGGTATTTTTTTTTTTAAATAGATGTTTACACAGTTAGTTCCTAGGCGTCGTGCGTGATGGGTTCGTTACTTTGTTGTATTTTGTGTGAATCTTTCATTGTTTATACTAGTCAGAAATGACAATCATCTTTCTAACCTGTAGTTCCTTTCTTACTGTTCTGTAGAAGAAAACATTAAGATAGCTGTTTGTCTGTCCATCCGCCCTCAGATCTTCAAAACCACCGACTGGAGGGATGCAAAATGGTATGTTGATCATCCACTCTCCATTCAGCAAACATACCAAAATACAACCCTCTAACCTCAGTAGTTTTAATTCTATTTAAGGTTGAAGTTAGCCGTGATGGTCCGTCTGAACACCGCTATAGGTACCAACAGCACATGCCATCACCACCGGGCCGTGGCTGGGAGTTTCATACAGCATTATCCGTTGTACAGAAAACTCGATTGCGCAGAAGCTTCTTCGGCGCATTTTTTACCTTGTTTCGAAACATGGACACTCTGCTCTGCGTAAAAAAAAAAAAATGAAGTTCAAGGCCTTAAAAAAAATACTAACATGCTTTTAACTCGTTGGTATTTAGAAATACAGTAAGACACTTAAATTATATATTGTAAGATTTATTAAACGCTGTTACCTCCCAAAGGTCAAGCGAAAGAGAATTAGCCTGCTTTCTACAGTCACTCAATCGGGC